>NW_007255019.1:115583-238183 GCF_000164805.1 Carlito syrichta | reverse complement strand
GGGGGGGAGAGGGAGAAAAGAAGGAGAAGGTGGAGGGAAGGAGGGAGAGAGGGAGGGAGAGTGACCACTTATTCCTCTGATCTCTGTAGAAAGTGTAAGAACTGCATTTGAAGTTCTGATGTATAAGTCAACTTGGGATTATTACACAATTAGGAAAAATGATGAATCTGAGATTTAGCCAGGTTGCAGTAGACTGCATTATTGTCTTCAATTCTTCACTTCTTCCCACTTATAAAAGTGCAGATATCTAACTTTTGTCATGCAAACATGCAGACCCTTTTCTCCCCTCTCTGCTGAAATATACTTGCCCTCCTGTAGACTTTGAGCTTAGGTCTATATTCCTGGTTCTGCCTAGTGAAATGTCAGCAGATGGGACAAGAACAGAGGAGAGGATTTAAATACACTCCCTGGACTTGGCCTGCACATCTGTCACTCACCACCCTAGGAACATGCCCCAGGGAGGTGCTGTCCCGAGTCCCAAACTGACCCTAAAATGGAGATGCCAAATAACATACTTTCATATCGAACTTCCTGTCTAAAGGCCACCCTCTCTGTTCCAGGCACCAAAAACCTTTGCCTCCTTCCTACCTCTATTCAGTCTCTCCCAGTCCCAACCCCACTCCTTCAAAACTCTCCTGCCCATTTGCTTGTCATCTTTCTTATCAGAGATCAAGACCACATTAAAATATGGCCCACCGGCCAGGCGCAGTGTCTCAAGCCTGCAATCCCAGCACTTTGGGAGGTCAAGGCAAGAGGATTGCCTGAGCTCAGAGGTTTGAGACCAGCCTGGGCAGCTTTGTGAGACCTCATCTCTACAATAAATTGAAAAAAAAAAAAGACGAATGTGGTAGTGCATGCCTATAGTTCAAGTTACTTGGAAGGCTGAGGCAGAAGAATGGCCTGAGCCCAGTAGGTTGAGACTGCAATGGCTGTAAGTGTGCCACTGCACTCCAGCCTGGGTGACAAAGTGAGACTCTGACTCAAAAAAAAAAAAAAAGTATGGCCCACCTGGGCATTGTTAAGACTGCAAACATTATAATAGAGACTATAACTGACATGAGGAGATGGGGATAGGACCTTTGTCAAGTCTTTTTTCATAAAATTACTGAATAAAATGTATGTGCATACTCTCATATATTAGAAATAATACTAATATATACTAAACTATGCTTATTTTACATTAAGTATAACAGATATACACATATATGTATACACAAATGTTTAGATATAGACATAGATATACACTTATATGTACATGGTTTGTGCATTACTATTTATATACTGATTCTAATATATATTAGAATATGTAATAGTATGTATTTCCCCTGTCAGACCTGCTGAGAAGAAGGTCTAATTAGCCTTTGGGTGGGCTGCTGTTATTGAGTAGAGACATAAACTCGGAGACAGAGCTGACTTAGTCAGAGCAAGTAAAAGACAGTTTTCCTTTGTCTTACCTCTGCTCAAATTCTCTACTTCTTTTCTAAGTAAAGGTTTACAATATTAAAAATTTGATGACGTAAGTATTGTCAAACGTCAGCCAGTCCAACACACCTATGTAAGTCAGTTCAGACTTATTATATAAGTTTTTTGGTTGTTGTTCATAAAAAAATTTCTATCAACACCAACATACCACTACTAATAGTTGATCCAAAGATTTTAAAACACGGTGTGAGAGGATTTAGGAAAAAGTTCTGGAGCTTATTTATAATAAAAACAAAAATAACATATTTTCTTTCCTCCTAATTCTGTACTGGGAACACTGTGGAGGCAATGTTTTATTTTCTTTTAAAAATTGTATAATTCTCAGATGGTGGTAGCACAAACCTCTTCTATCTGAAGCTATTTAAAAAGTCATGTCGATCAGTTTATTTAGCAAACCAGTTGTCACTAATATGAGAGTTTTAATTATGAATACATGTTCTTAAAAACTTATTTCCTGTGGCCATAAAGCTTAGCCTTATGCAGAAACAGTTTGAAGTTCTTTCACACAAAAAAGGGTCTAACTTTTGGGGGATCCTGATCTAGCTAAGGCCAGGGTGTCCTGCTTCGTGGAGAGTGGTGCCCTAGGGCCATCTCCCAAACTGCATTCAGGGCACCTTGTCTTCTTCTTTTCCCCACAAGTCCTCTGTCACACATATTGTTCCCAGGACATGCAGGGCAGTCATACGCAGATCAAATCTTCTGCCACCTTTCCCCAGAATCTCGGAAAATTGCAATGCTCATGACCCTTTGCCAGCAGACTTCAGAATCGGTCTAGTTAATGAGAGTCACAGCTGTGAGACTGGGAGATGGGAACAAGAAAGAGTCTCCAGTGTTTCTCCCCTTTGCTCTATTTCACAGGTTGGCTTTTCCGCCCTGGCTGACCTTCCTTCAAGCTGTGGCTCTCACTGGGTAAATCTGGGTTTTAGTAACACCACTTCCTCACGTCGTCCCTCCATCTATGCAACATGCAGGAAAATAGGAAGATTACAGTCAGAAATATAGTTATTACTCTATCCACATGGAGTTTACAATCTAAACAAATTTCATTATTTTAAAAAACAAAAAGCACAGTCACTATGCAATTTAAAAGGTGCCCTTTGGTCATACAGCCATTTGGCATTCAGAAACATAAATTTTTTTCCTCCATGGTATCTGGGAAGTCTAGTGCCCTCCCTAAGATATTTACAAAATCTTGGTGGATTTGTTTCTCTGGTTTCTTCTGTATCAGCATTTTGAAATGATATGATCTCTCCCATCTCACATATCTAAAGACATAGGCAATCTTCTCACCTTTGTTTTATCCAAGATCAGAATCCATGTTTTTATGCTGGTACCACTATACTTCACTTGTAACTAGTTGATAACACATTGCTTTTCTGGTGGGTTTTTTTTTTTTTTTTGGTCTCACTTTCCTACTTCTCTACTAGTGTTTTCTAGAACCCTCTGTCAAATAAAACCTGTGAACTTAAAATCTTGTCTCTGGTTTTATTTCTGAGTGACCCAAACTGACACCTGTTTAAGTTGACAGGTGCGTCTTCCTATGATGATCTGATACTAGAAAGAAAATTACAGTACACAGAAAATGCTCTTGAATTAATGCCCTGTTTACATGCAGTTTTCAGAACTCTTCAACTTCAATACTTTGATATTCTCAAGACTTACTGTGTACATGGCAGTCAGCACCTCACTTTGGAAAGTGGTGTATATACCTTCCACTGCTTTCTTGAGCCTGAAAGAATCCTCATATAACATCCTATTACAAGCATCAAGAATAAGATAACAAATTGTCACACACACTGGGAAGAATTTGGAAATAAAACATTATGAATCCTGTTGAAACTTCCTGGGTGTCCTTCTCCAATTTCATTCTCCCTTTATTTCCTTTGATATAACCACTACACTGAATTTTGTTTTAATCATCTTCAGAACCTCTTTTAATTAAGAGTTTGTGATACTACTTTGGCATGAAAGTATCCATAGTACCATGTGAGATTACTCATAAGGGAGATATTTCACATTAGACTTAGAGTGATCAGATGTAATGGATGCTAATATTTTATTAAAAGACAGTCTGCTTCTGTTCCAGTATGCCATTGAACCACAGCTAAGGAAAAATTAAGAAAAAAAATTCAGACATGTTTGTGGGGAGCATAACTTTTTTTTTTCTTTTCTTTTGGTTCTACTGGAAGAACTTATTTTAGAAAAAACAGAGGGGCAAAATGAATAGTATAGTGATTGTCCTTGCAAAGCAAAATGAAAGTTCTCTGGGCAATGAGATTGATGCATCATTCAATATATATAGTAGAAAGAAAAGTCTTGAGACTGCTCTTCTGACAGGGTACAAGATAATATCCACATATTAGATTAATTTTCTAAGCCCAGCTATTTAATACAGGTGGATTTAGTACCAAAAAAAAGACAATCTAGTTCATTACATTTTACATTACTTGGTCAAATTAATCAATTGCCGGTAAACTAGAAAAATCAATTAATCAATTGCTGGTAAACTGAAAAACTAGAAAAATTTTAAAATGTTGCTATGAAATCTGTCATGTATTCTCTCTAACTTAGATAAGGTCCAGAATTTACTTTTGTATTGCTTCATTGCAAATAATTTGTGACTTATGATCAATGGTGACTTATAATGTGACAAGATGCCTGTTTCTGTTAAAAAAAAAAAAAAAAGAATTATTTGAATACAAAGCAAATGCTTTTTTTCTTTAATTTCAGATTTTTTTATAATGCTAATTTATGTGCTTTGCTTTCCAGGGGTGCATTATTGCTGGCAGCATATTTGATATGAGAATATAACTAAAAACAAATTATCTACAGAAACACTAAGGCTAGAAAAAACTCAAGTCCAATTTTCAAAATTCTCAAAGACAAGTAATTTCAACCAAGAATTTCCTACCCAGCTAAACTAAGGCTCATCAGCAATGGAGAATTAAAATCCTTCCCAGACACCCAATCCCTAAGACTTTATGCCACCTCCAGATCAGCTGTACAAGAAACACTTAAGAAAGTGTTAAACACAGAAGAGAGAAAAAAAAGAATGACCATGTCCTTCCCAAGAATGCAGGAAAAAGATAGAAAACACACATAAATCAACCCCAAATCAAAAGAAAGTCAACAAACAAACAAGCAACTACAACAAACTCTATAAGAACCTAATAACATGGATAAACTCTCAAATCTCAATAATTAGCATTATTGTGAATGGGCTGAATGCACCCCTGAAAGGCATAAAATGGCAAACTAGATTAAAAAATCATGAGGCAACAATATGCTGTCTCCAAGCGACTCATCTCACCAGAAAGGACACTCACAGACTCAAACTAAGAGGATGGAAAACAAATTTTCAGGTGAATGAGACACAAAAGAAAGCAAGAGTTATGATCTGAATATCAGACAGCATATCCTTTAAACTCTCAAAAATTAAAAAAGATAAGGAAGGTCACTACATAATGAAAACAGATTCAATCCATCAACAAGAAATATTCATCCTAAACATATACGCATCCAACATAGGAGCACTAACTTTCATTAAGCAGCTTCTAGGTAAACTTAAAAAAGGTATTGACTCTAATACTATCATAGCCGGGGACTTAAATATCCCCCCTAGACAGATCATCAAGAGAAAAAAATCCACAAGGAGATCTGAAACCTCAACCTGATGCTGGAGAAAATGTACTTAATTGACACCTTCAGAATACTCCAACCAAAAACCATGGAAAAATGTTCTACTCATCACCACATGGAAAATTCTCTAAGATCTACCATACGCTTGCCCATAACAAATTTCATAAGATTGAAATACTGCCATGTACCTTCTCAGACCACAGTGGAATAAAAATAAATATCAACACTAGTAAGGCTCCTCCCAAACCAACAAAGACATGGATACTAAACAGCATCATGTTGAACAACCCTTGGATCAACATGAAACCAAAACAGAAATTAAAAGCATCCTGGAACCAAAGAAGATGAAGAAACATCTTACCAAAATCTCTGGGATGCCATGAAAACAGTATTAAGAGGGAATTCCTATCTCTATGAGCACACGTGAAAAAAATGGGAAGATCACAAGTTAGTAGCCTACAAATCACCTAAGGAAGCTGGAAAAGCAAGACTGCCAAAACCCTAACTTCAGCAGAAGAATTCAGATAACCAAAATAAAAGCCCAGATACAGGACACAGATGGAAAAAAAGCAATAGAAAAGTCAACAAAACAAAAAGCTGGTCCTTTGAAAGGATAAACAAGATCAATGGAACCCCAGCCCAAGTGACCAAGAAAAAGAGAGGAAAACTCAAACACAATCAGAAATGTAAAAAATCAAGTCACAACTGACACCCCAAAATACAAAAGATTATCAGAGATTACTATGTATACCTGTATGGAAACAAACTTGAAAACCTAAATAAAATGGGGGACTTTCTGACATTATACAAACTCCGCAAGTTGAAGCAAGAAGAACTTGAGACACTAAATAGGACAACAATTACCCAGGAAACTGACTTTGTCATAAGAAGCTACCTACAAAAAAAGTCCTGGACCAGATGACTTTCCAGCAGAATTCTACAAATCATATAAGGAGGAGCCGTTATCAATCCTAATGAAAGTATTCCAGGCAATCAAGAAAGATAGAACTCTCCCCAAATCATTTTATGAAGTTAATATCATATTGATAACCAAACCCGGTAAAGACCCAACAAAGAAATAGAACTACCGGCCAATATCCCTAATGAATGTAGATGCAAAAATTCTCAACAAGAGTCTAGCAAACGGGATCCAACCACACATCTCAAAAATCATATACCATGAACAAGTTGGCTTCATCCTCATGATGCAGGGCTGGTTCAACATTCACAAGACCATAAACATAATTAAATATATCAACAGCTGTAAAAACAAGAGCCACATGAATATATCTTTAGATGTGGAAAAAGTTTTTGATAAAATCCAGCATCCCTTCTTGATAAAAATCCCTTGAACACCTAGGCATAGATGGAACATACCTCACAATAGTAAGAGCCATCTGTGATAAACCCACAGCAAACGTACTGCTGACAGACAGAAATTTGAACCATTTCTGCTGAAAACCAGAACAAGACAAGGCTGCCCACTCTCACTCCTCCTGTTCAACATAGTGTTGCAAGTCCTAGCTAGAGCAACCAGATGAGAAGGAAATCAGGGGTATCCAAAAAGGAAAAGGGGAAGTCAAGCTATCCCTCTTTGTAGGCAACATGACTCTATACCTTGAAAACCAAAGAGAATCTGTCAAAAACCTTCTTTCACTGATAAAGTACTTGGGCAAAGTATCAGGGTATAAAATAAACTTGCAAAAGACAGTCACATTCCTATACACCAACAATAAACCAACAGAAATCCAAATAAAAAGTACAATCCCATTCACAATAGCCACAAAAAAATAAAATACCTCAAAATCTTCCTAACCAGATAAGTGAAAAACCTTTACAATGAAAACTACAAAACCCTGCTCAAAGAAATCGAAGATGATACAAACAAATGGAAACATATTCCATGCTCATGGATTGGAAGAATCAACATTGTGAAGATGTCCATCCTACCCAAGGCAATCTACAAATTTAATGCAGTACCTAATAAATTACCAGCATCATTCTTCTCAGACTTGGAAACAACAGTACAGGAATTCATATGGAACCATAAATGACCACAAATAGCCAAAACAATCCTCAGCAAAAGAAACAGAGCAGGAGATATCACACTTCCAGACTTTAAACTTTATTATAAGGCTACAATAATCAAAATAGCCTGGTATTGGTACAAGAACAGACATATAGACCAATGGAACAGGATAGAAATTCTGGAAGCAAAACCTCAATTTCTCAACCAACTCATCTTTAACAAAACAACCACTGGGGAGAGGTGAACTTATTCAGTAAATGGTGCTGGAAAAACTGACTGACCACATGCAGAAGATTAAAACAAGATCCCTACCTATCACCATTACACAAAAATTAACTCTAAATGAATCAAAGACCTAAATGTAAAACCTCAAACTATGAGAACCTTAGAAAATGCAGAAGACATCCATAAGGAAATTGGAATTGGCAACTAATTTCTGATTAAAACCCCAAACGCTGGTGCCATAAGAGATAAGATAGACAAGTGGGACCTCATCAAACTGAAAAGCTTCTGCAAATCAAAGGAAACCATCAACAGAGAGGGGAGACAGCCCACAGAATGGGAAAAAAATACTTGCCAACTGTATATCTGACAAAGGCCTAATACCCAGCATCTACATGGAACTCAAATGTGCTGAAAGGAATAAAACAAACAGCCCCTTTAAAAAGTGAGCAGAAGATATGACTAGATAGATACTTCTCAAAAGAAGACCCAGGAGCAGTCAACAGATACATGAAAAAATGTTCAGCCTCACTAATCATCAGAGAAATGCAAATTAAAACCATACTGAGATACTGCCTTACCCCAGTCAGGATGGTCATCATCAATAACTCAATAAACAACAGATGCTGGAGAGAATGGAGGGAAAAGGGAATATTCTACACTGTTGGTGGGAGTGTAAACTAGTACTTCTGTGGAAAACAGTTTGGTGATTTTTAAAAGATCTAAAAATCTGCCTTCCATAAGACCCAGCAATCCCCCTTCTGGGAATATACCCTGAGGAACTCAAATCACTATGAAGAAGATACCTGCACATGCATGTTTATTACAGCATTATTCACAATTTCAAAAACATGGAACCAACTGTGCTGCCCATTGAAAGAGGACTGGATTTTAAAAATATGGTGCATACATACATGATGGAATTCTACACGGCCATAAAAAAGGACAAAATTATGACTTTGCAGCAATGTGGATGGACTTAAGAGTCTATAAAACTCAGTTATCTATTACAGAAATAAAGAACTGAGTACCACATGTTCTCACTCATAAGCAGACCCTGAACAGTTATAACACTATAAGAAAGGGATTGGCAGTAGTGGGAAACTGCCAAGGGAGGGAGAGGGGGCACACCTCATCATAAGGGTACCTGATCTCAAACCAGGTGAAATGGGGACCAAACTGAGACCAAAACTTTACCTACACAATGACCATTTGCATACCTAACCCTGAATTGTACCCCACAACTTTAAAATTAAAAAGAAAAATAGGGCAACCCCTTGAATCCCCTCCCACTCTGAGAGCTTTTCTGTCCTCTCAATAAACCCTCCTTTCTAAAAAAAGAAAAGAAAAGAAGTACCACCTAACTCCAGTAAGGACGGTTATCATTAATAAATCCAAAGCAACAAATGCTGAGAAAAGAGAACGCTTTTACACTGTTGGTGAGAGTAAAAACTCGTTCAACACCTGTGGAAAACAGTGTGGTGATATTTAAAAGAATTCGAAATTGACCTTTTAGACGACCCAGCAATTTACCTTCTGGGAAAACACCCGGAGGAGCACAAATGATTCTACAAAAAAGAAACTTGCAGTACTATTCCCAATAGCAAAATCATGGAATCAGCCCTGCTCCCCATCAAAAGTGGGTTGGATATAGAAAATGTGGTACATGTACACGATGTAGTATTACACAGCCATCAAGGACACAACTATGAACTTCACAGCACTTGAATGGATAGAGTCCATCACACTCAGTGATCTATTACAGAAACAGAGAGCTGAATGCCATATGTTTTCATTCATTAGTGGGTCCTAAATATTCTTTACAATACTGCAAGAGAGGGATCAGCAGTAGCAGAACACTGCTGGAGTGGGATGTGGAGCACATAAGATCACTAAGGGTACCTGATCCTAAATCAATGGAAGTGAGGAGCAGTTGGATGCCCAAACTTCACATTCACGCAGACTACTTATGTACCTTATCCTGACTCATCCCCATATCTCTACAATAAAGAAAAATATATAAATAAAAACAGATTATGGGAGTAGTCAGTGTTTAGAGAAATAACTGAAATGTGTGAAGTCACAGAATGCTGCAAGGATAATTCACATTACTTAACTCAGCAAAAATAGTAGCTTATGTCCAGTAGGGGTTAGTGGCATACAACTTACAAAAATAACTTTTGGGGGGAAAACAGATTTATTTTATAAATACAAACAGGTAAATTGGAAGCTCTGGGAAATATATAAATTCACATTTTTGTGGGTGTCTTCAGAATAAATGAGATGCATTGACCTCCATCCATTTTTTCTAACGTGCCAAGGAGACTGGGTGGTGAAGGGTATATGTCATGCTAGAGAAAGTGGTGTGTGTCATTCTATGAGGGGACATTGAACATCCTTAAAGATAAGTGAAAACCACTTCAAAGTACCTATCAAAGAAAAACACTTAAGCCTCAGAGAGTATAACAAACACTTAATTTAGAAAATATTTGACACTAAAACTAATATTCCACTTTAAAAAACAGAACATTGCCTTCTAAAATTTTGTTTAGAGGAACACTGAATGGAATTGAGATTCATATCGTTTCAGAAGAAAATGCTGTAACATTTCAATCGCTACATCAAACAGTGTTTCACGTTCAGAAACCAAGATATATACTCTGGCTAATTAATTCTTTAAGCCTAGAAAATCCTACCCTTTTAAAACACATAAAAGTGGTATCACCACTCAGCAATCAACTTTTGAACCATTTGTGGCCAATGTTTTATTTATTTTGCAATAGCATCAAAAAAAGAGGCACAGCCTTTCCTTTAATGAAAATGGTGCTCACAGATGTATGACTCCTGAAGTGACAGTACAGGCTCAATGGAATACATATGTGACTGAGATTAGCTTTACCTGCCGAGGCCAAGAGCGATCGCGAGCTGTGTTTGTAGGCAGGTGCCCGGTGGGCATATCTGAGCCACAGGTCTATGCAGCTTCACCTCCACCTACCCTGTGGAGTGTGGTAACCTCAGATCTGGGCTGCAGGATTAGGAGGTAAGGACATGGTCACTCTGCCTGCCCAGAGACCTGTCCACACTCCCTGCAGCTCCCTCACCTGTGCAAGCAGAGGAGTCACCTTCCGGCCCTGCAATTCTATGTTGTGGAGTGGGAGGTTCCCTCCTCACCTTGTGATGGAGAAGAAAGGTTTTGCTCAAGAGAATATGAGGCTGCTGGAAGTCCATGCTTCTGCGCGTGGGTACTCCTATGCTTGGGGGTGTTTACATTCAGGATTACATTTGGAAGAACAAACACTGAACAGGATCGGTTTCACTTCCCCAGCACTGATATGCTCATCACTGACACAGCCCCTCAGCATACTCATGAATCAAGCCTATGAAAGGTGGGTGGCAGCTGGGCTGGATGGCTCAGCCTGTAATCCCGCACTTTGGGACGCTGAGGTGAGTGGATTGCCTGAGCCCGCGGGTTCGAGACCCGCCTGGGCAACTTGGCGAGACCTCATCTCTACAATAAATCAAAAAGTCAGTCGGGCGTGGTAGCGCATGCCTGTGATTTTGGCTACTCAGAAGGCTGAGGCGGAAGGATCGCGGGGCCCAGCAGGTGAAGGCTGCGGTGGCCGGGAGCCGACACTGCACTCCAGTCTGGGCGAACAAGTGAGACTCCAACTCAAAAAAAAAAAAAAAAAAAAAAAGTGGGTGGAGAACAAGATGATTCTATATCTTAATCTGGCAGGTCTTTTTTTAATGGTGAAATGATAATAAAGGGGAAAGGATTTCTTTTGATGGCACTGGCTTTATGTTTTATGGTTGCTTCACCTTTTATGGGGAATTCGGGAATTGCTTTCCCTTAACTTTGGGGCAGGTGAAAATTCAAAGCCACAGGCCTGTGGCTTAGAGATGCTTGCCAGGCACCTGACCACAGGCACAGCTGGCGATTGCCCTTGGCCTCAGCAGGTAAAGCTGATCTCAGTCACATATGTATTTCATTGAGCCTATACTGTCACTTCAGGAATCAATAACTAGATTCTGGGGAAAATTAGGACAGGTATTTAATACACATCTGGGATACAATAAAAGGTGAAAGACTGAATTTGTTGCTGTCAACCTTCTGACACATCGGGGGCTCCCAGCAATGGAAGCTGTAGGTGCATATTTTCTGCAGTCCCCGGGGCTCAGAGAAGAGTAGATGGACAGAGAAACAGGACCCACAGCAAGGGATATGCATTGGAGGACGCTGATGGAGGAACATTCAAGGAGAACACCAAAGCACCTGTAAAAGAAAGAATCAGTAATGGTTCCTCTGCCCTCAGGGTCCTGAGACCAGATGACAAATATTGCAACTGTGAAGGACAATGACCCTTCCCCAATCCATTCTTCTACTGAGCCTGACCCCGAAAAAATCAAAATTACTGGTGAACGAGAGGCAGGAGAGGTACACATGTAAATAAAAAGAGAAAAAGCTGACCATGTAGGCTTCCAACTTTAGGTCTCCAAAACTGAGGCAGGCATGTGGTGAGATTAGTGAAGTATGAGGTTTTACTCATGTCTTAGACTAAAACTCATATTAGAGCTACAAGATAGACCCAAATAATGAAATGGGCCAAAGAAATTAATGTGTCCAGCAAATCCTTCCTTGTGGGCTGGTGAAGACTGGATTTTTTTGGATGAAGTTGAAAGGTGAGAAATTGGGACGCTGTGAACAGATGTTCGTGGAGTACAATGTTCCATGACACAAGGGGGCAAGTGGACACAAAAATCCAGCTTGCTCTGCTTACTGACTCTGCCCCTTGAGGAAAGGATGCCTTTGCCTTTACAAAACAGGAACTGTAGGCTGTGTCCACCCAGAGAAGCAGCTTCCTCTGCTCAGCACAGAGGCCTAATATAGGTTAGGAATGGTCTTGTTGAGATATAATTAATACACTTACTTTTTATTTCACCCCATTGTGTTCATTCAATAACATGGTCACACACACACACACACCTTCTTTTAAGATCTAGGATTTACGTTCACACTGAAGACACTCATGGATCCCATGTTATGACACTCTGGATAATGTTTGCTCCTTTTTCTTCTCTAATTCAGAGGACAGACTTCATGATATGCTGGTGTCTGTTCCTGGTCTAGAATTTTTAGAAATTGATAATTTGAAGTCTGCTGAGAGCAGTGAGGATTGACAGCAGGTGGTAGAAAGAACCAACATGAAAAGACACAGACATCAGAGAGAAGCATTCAAAACACTTGTTAGTGTGAGACCCCTTAGTGAGAGGGAATAACTTTCAGAAGAGCAGCTACAAGGATCACTGTGCATGGCACTGTGCACGGAAGAGTCACCAAGGTCCAGAGTTCACAGTGATGGCTGTCAGTTGTATACCCGCGCGCGCGCGCGCACACACACACACACACACACACACACACACACACACAGGCAAACATCTGTACACATACATATTTGCTTAAATTATTTTTCGACCCTATCCTCCTATCCCCACTCATTATAATTATAAAATAGTTTAATGCCTAAAAGACATGAACTTTGGTCATGTAATAGGGATCACACATTTTCAACAATGCTGGAAGGTGAGATTTTCTAGTGTAGCGGGAAAAACAGAGACCGTGACACCGAGATTATTATAGGAAGTGGCACTTTATTACGCTGGCTAGCACAGCGGGCTCAACTGAACTAATGCGTCCAGATCGAGCGCCCCAGAACAGGAAACCTGGGGTCTTATACCCTTGTTTAGGTAAGGGAGGGGGGTCGTGTTGAGTGATTACATATTTCCTTTGAAATCTTACAAGGTTGTACTCAGCAAAATCAGATTTTTCAAAGAACAAATGGTTTCCAGGAACTACAGGCTTGTAAACCATCAACTTCAGAAGGGGGGTTTTTGGATAAGTCTGAGAATTAGCCACTCTTTTTGCATATCCATTAAATGGCTAGTCTTTGGGCCATTTGGCCTTTCCCAAACAAAACCTGCCTGGCGCTGGGGCGGGTCTTTAAAGTTGCAACTTGCCTTTCAAAAGGAAATACCTTTTTTTTTTTTTTTGAGTTGGAGTCTCACTCAGTCACCCAGACTGGAGTGCAGTGGCCGCTCCCAGCCACCACAGCCTCGACCTGCTGGGCTCCGGCGATCCTTCCGCCTCAGCCTTTCAAGTAGCTGGGATTACAGGCATGTGCTACCACACCCGGCTGATTTTTTGATTTATTGTAGAGATGAGGTCTTGCTGCCCAGGCAGGTCTCGAACCCGTGGGCTCAGGCAATCCACTCACCTCAGCCTCCCAAAGGCGCGGGATTACAGGTTGAGCCACCTAGCCCGGGTAAAAAGGAAATGCCTTTAACTGCTATCAACTCCTTTCCTGCCCTGGGCTAGTGATTGCCATGAGGCCAACTGCCGATCCTGAACCAGCTACATGTTTCTGTGTTTATTCACTCAGTCATACAAGAAATATATTTGACCATTTGCCGCATCCTGCCACACTAGTATCATCTGACAAAAGTGTTGCTCTTTTAATCATTAGAGCATCTTGGATTAGTGGTTTCTTTCTTTCCTTCCTTCTCTCCCTCCTCCCTTCCCTCCTATCTCCTTCCCCCTCTTTCTTTCCTACCTGAACTCCACTTTCTTCCCCATCCAACTTGGTTAGTGGTTCTGGTACACAAAGACTTTCAGTTGGACTCACCAGTTCATTGCAGCCTAGTCTGAACATCACAAATAAGACCCGGTGTGAGAATGACAAACAGTAACAGTTTGCCTCCTGAGGGTAGGGTTTATAAGACAAAGATGCAAATCCCCTGCCACCACCACTCCCATCCCCGCTTAAGACCTGCAGGTAAATCATGAAAGGTTTATACTGAGAGACTTAACTGGCAGTCTTTGCTGATGGTATCCAGGTAGCTGTTGATTCTGAACTTGACTCCTCCATCCATCATAGCATTGGGGTAGCCCAGCATCCCTAGAGAACAGAGAAAGATGTGTTTAGAATCTTCTTGAAGGTTCTGGTGTCACTAAGAACCTAAATGGAATTTCAGAGCAACTTTATAAATTAATAAACAAAAACAGAAAGCAAATATAAACAAACAAACAAAAAAGTCCACAAAAAACAGACATCTGGAAACTGAAGCAATGGAGAAAAACTAGAATCTTACCAAAGCCTGTGGCAGAGACATGCCATCCGTAGGGTGAACACCCAGAATAGGACCAGTATTTCCCACGTGAAAACTTTAGAAGGAAATTCAGTCTAGGGGGTAGGAAAATACCAAAGTTTAAATTCAACAGAGTTCTGGAATCATAAGCTATAGGCAGTTATGAAAATAAGAGAGACTCACTACAGCAATTTTTAAAAATTTTATGGAATTTATTGCATCATGCCTTGCTGCTATTAAAAACTAGAAGAATAAAGAGAAAAGCTGAAAGTTCTTATATAGCAGTCTTAAAAATTCATCTAAAAAACGAAAATTTTAGCTAAACATCCAGATGGCTGCTCCCAATTTGCCATCCAAATGTGTGGATATTTACCAATCCCCAGATGTTCTAACATCGCACCACTCACTCAGTCTCCTCTGCCTTCCGTGGGGGTGGCCGCTCCTCCCACACATCTCTCAGGCCCTCCACAGGGGAGGCAAGTCACCTCTTTGTGTGAATTTCCTCAACTCAGTCATCTGGGTTTTCTCTGAACTCTTATTTTTTAGAGAACAAGATAGCAATCACTGCAAAATTAAGATAAAATTTGAATCTCCAAGAAAATGAAAAGGGATATTTTGGAAAAATAAAAGTAAGATTATGACTTTAGTGAGACTACAGTCGATGGAGTGAAGAAATAAGTGTCTTTAGGAAATGCAAATAGGGGATGCAGAATTAAAGAAGATGACTGGTTTATGATTCATAAGGGTGAGTTAACCATATTTAAAAGGCCATTTCCCCTTTTTGTTCTCATTTTCTCTCTCCTCTTTCCCATCGATCAATTACTACAAAGAAGAGGAAGGAAGAAGGAGTAGGGGTAGAAATCTTCCTTATAATGTTTCTTCCCTAATGTTTCAATTTCTCCAATAGACTATGAGCTCATTTAGTGTGAAACTCGTAAAACATACTAACTATTTATCATTTGGCAGATGTACCATTTTCCATGAGGTCTGTGTTTAAAATAGTTACTCAAATAAAGTTGCAAATGGAATTGATGTCTATAGTAATCATTTGAATATTTTAGGTAGAAGGATCCCTTTAGTCACTGGCTAAGACTATTTTATCTGGGTGATTCCATCCAGAAAATGCAAGTGTTACTATTTATCTCCAAATAATTGAGCAGCATGTGGTGGTCGCATACTTAGTCATATGGAATAATTATCATTATTTAGTCTTAAATATCCATTTAATACACATATATATATTTCAGATGGAAAGCGTATGGCATAAAGGTCCTTTTGTCTCCGTTTCATTGCACTGCAGAAGCTTTGCTATGCATATTCCTTGTTTGAGATGAAAAATCTAGGATGTTTCCCGATTGAAGAACACAGGGGAACTTGAATCCAGCAAGTCAAGGCAGACAAAATAAACAAGGAGGTCTTTATTGTTAAGCTTGCTCTTGGCTTTTACTCTTTCCTGAGAAACCTGGATTTTCCTTCAAACTCTGACCTACAACAAAAACTAAATTAATTAACTGATGAACCTGTGGTACTAAATATTTGTGCACACACACACACACACACACACAATCACACAGAGAGAGAGAGAGAGAGAGAGAGAGAGATTTACATATATAATTACATATTTTTTTGGTTAAAGAACGCTAAACGTTGAGAATAAGACACTATGGAACAGGCAAAATTGACAAATTTTTTTGAGTTTTTATACATGAATTTTTTTCTTTTCTTTTTTAAAATTTTATTTTAGATTCAAGGATACATATGCATGTTCACTACATGTATGTATTATGTAGTTCTGGGGACTGGGTCTCAGGTGCTCCATTCCCCAGATAGTTAACATTGTGTCCCGTAGATAGTTTCTGAACCCTACCCCCTTTTCCTTCCTCTCCACTTACTGGTGTCCCTAGTGTCTATTATTTTTATCTTTGTCACCATTTAACGCCCACATACGAATGAGAACATGTGATACTTGGTTTTCTGATTCTGAATCAGTTCACTTAGGATGATAATCTCCAGCTCCACCCATGTTGCTGCAAAGAATGTGATTTCATTATTTTTTTTATGACTGTGTAGTATTCTATGGTATGTAATACCACATTTTCTTTATCCAGTCAACTCGTGGTGGTCACTTAGGTTGATTCCGTGATTTTACTTTTGTGACTAGTGCTGCAATGAACATACCAGTACAGATATCTTTCTTATATATTGATCTATTTTCCTATGGGCAGATCCATTGTAGTGGAATTGCTAGATCAAATGGTAATTCAATTATTAGTTCTTTGAGAAATCTCCAGACTGCTTTCCATAGAGGTGAACCAGTTTACAATCCCATCAAGAGTGGATGAGCATTTCTTTTGCTCTGCAACTACACCAACATCTATTGTGTTGAACTGTCTAATAATAGACATTTTGTCTAATAATAGACATTTTGTCTAATAATAGACATTTTGTCAGGCATGAGGTGATATCTCATTATAGTTTTAATTTGAATTGCTCTGATGATAATTGATGTTGAGAATTTTTTCATATGTTTATTGACCACTTGTGTGTCTTCTTTTGAGAAGTGTCTATTTATGTCCTCTGCCTACCTTTTGATGGGGTTATTTTATTTTATTTTATTTTTTGTCTGTGTTGAGTTGTTTGAATTCCTTGTAGATTCTGTATTTAGCCCTTTGTCTGAGGTATAATTTACAAATATTTTCTCCCATTCAGTAGGTTTCCTGTGTGCTCCATTGATTATTTTTTTTGCTGTGCAAAAGCTTTTTAGTTTAATTAAGTCCCATTTGTCTATTTTGGTTTTTGCTGCAATTGCTTTGGGGCTCTTTGTCATAAATTCTTTGCCTAGGTCAATGTTCAAAAGAGTGTTTCCTAGGTTTTCTTATAGGATTGTTATACTTTCGGGTCTTACTTTTAAGCCTTTGATCCATTTTGAGTTAACTTTTGTATATGGTGAGAGATAGGGGTCCACTTTCATTCTTCTGCATATGGATAGCGAATTTTCCCAGCACCGTGTATTGAATAGAGAGTCTTTCCCCATTGTTTATTTTTGTTGGCTTTGTCAAAAATCAGTTGGTTGTAAAAATGTGGTTTTGTTTCTGGCTTCTCTATGTTGTTCCATTGGTCAATCTGTCTATTCTTGTACCAGTACCATGATGTTTTAGTTACTATAGCTTTACAGTGTAATTTGAAGTCAGGCAGTGTGATGCCACCACAAATGTTCTTTTTGCTTTGAATTACTTTGGCTATTAAGGTTCCTTTTGACTATAAACTTTAGGATTTTTTTTCTAGTTCTGTGGAAAATGAAGTTGGCATTTTGATCAGGATTGTATTGAATCTGTAAATTGCTTTGGACAGTATGGTCATTTTAACAGTATTGATTCTCCCAATCCATGAACTTGGGATGCTTTTCCATTTGTTTCTGTTGTCTACATTTTTTTTTCACCAGTGCCTTGTAGTTCTCCTTGTAGAGGTCTTTAACTTCCTTAGTTAGGTGTAGTCAAGGTCATTTATTTATTTATTTATTGTGGCTAGTGTGAATGGAATTGAGCTCTTGATTTGGTTATTGGCTTAGGTATTGCTGATGTATGAGAATGCTACCAATTTTTGTACATTGATTTTGTATCTTGAGACTTTACTGAAGACATTTATGAGCTCTAGAAGCTTCTTGGAAGAGTCTTTAGGGTTTTCTAGGTATATAATCATGTCATCTGTGGACAGGGATACTTTGACTTCTTCCTTGCCAATTTGGATACCTGTTATATCTTTCTCTTGCCAAACTGTCCTTCCTAAGACTTCCATGACAATGTTGTATTATTTTAAGAGGCTAAAAATGACTTTAAACTGAATTAATTTACATTAAATATTTGAAATTTTCACTGCTTAAGAATACTATTTATACCATGTTCATTCATTCGGACAAAATATTTTGCAAATCCACTGAATCAGTGTTATATTTGATACAGGTGAAAGGCTGAGCACAGCGAGTTATATTCATACTCTTCAAATCACTGCTGTAATGACTTTGAATTAATTTAATTTAATTCTTTTTTTTTTAGAGATGAGGTCTCACTCTGTCACCCAGACTAGAGTGCAGTGGCACGATCATAGCTCACTGCAGCCTGAAATCCTGGACTCAAGTGATCCTCCCACCTCACCTCACAAATAAGAAGATCTACAAATGCACTCCACCACACCTAAATGAATTAATTTTATTTTAAAGACATGAATCCACAGGGACAAATAAAATGAGGGAAGATGCTATGGGAGCAAAACATTTTGGAAGTTGAGCTAAAAAATAATCTAACAGAAAGAAGCTAACAGCAATTCAATTTATTCCAAAGAACCCCTCCAAGGTGCAGAAATGTGTGAAACTGGGTATCTCCAGAAGCATTTGCTTAAGAAGTTTGACACCCTTTCTAGTTCTACACAGTTGAGACCTGCTCTTTCTTTATGCTGATGCCGTTATAACATCCGTGTCTTTCCTGCAAAGACTAAAACAGAAGGGACTCAGGTACATTTGCAGGTGAAAAATATTATACTGAACACCACTGGGCATTCTCAACACTGATGAGACATACCACCAGGCTCCAGAGCATAAGGAAACTTTCCAGGCAGGTGGCCACAAGATCCACCCCTGAAAAATCTGACCAGTCAACAGGGAAACATGTAAAGGTACTGACCTCAGCGCTTCTTCAGTGAAATCGTCAAGCCAGATCACCCTGGCCAAGCCCACACTGGACAAACTCTATCACCTGCCCAATGTCATTGCTGCCTACTCCCCAACTGGAGCAAACAGAGACCACCACACATGAAAAAGTTTCCAGAAAAAAGACAGACACTGAAACAAGGAAACAAATAAGAAAAAGCAACTTGAAGGAATAAGAGGTTATGTAGGGAGAAAAAAATACAAAAAAAGACATAAAGACATGAGGATATAATAAAAATATATCAAGATGTAGAAATTATCTTAAAAACAAAATGACTTCATAATGTTGAAATTGATTGTCTCTGAGTAGAGGAATAATGGTGTCTATTTTATATGTCAACTTGACAGTCCACAAGATTCCCAGATATCTGATTGAGCATTATTCTGGGTATGTCTGTTAGGCTGTTTCTAGAAGAAATTAGTATCTAAGTTGGTGACCTGAGTAAAGCAGATGTCCTCCAAGATGTGAGTGGGTATCATCCGATCTTTTGAGGGCCTGAATAGAAAAAAGGCAGAGGAGATGTGAATTAACTCTGCCTGAGTCCTTGAGGTGAGACCTTAATCTTCTCCTTCCCTCTGCGCTCCTGACTCCAGACTTGAATCTACACCACTGACTCCTGGATCAGACCTTCAAACTATGCTACTGACTTCCTTAGGTCTCCAGCTTACAGAGGGAAGATTGCATACATTCACAGAGACACAGACACACACACACACACACACACACACACACACACACACACACACACACACAATATCCTATTGGATCTGTTTCTCTAGAGAACCATGACTAATAGAATAGATAATGGTTGAAGGATTGCATGTATGCACATATTATAAAAAGTTTTATTGGATTATATGAATTTCTAAATCTGTAATTGCCTAATATTGACTTGTAAATTTGTAATTGTCTAACTCAGAGTTGAGTTGTCTATCATTTCTTGGTACTATAGTCCAGGCTTCTGATGTGCTGTTTATTCACTCATAATTAACAGAAAATTTCTGTTCATTAGTTTGCCTTTCTCAGCAGATTGGGAATCTTTGAAGTCTGAGACAATATTATGTTCATGGCTGTGTCACTGGGTCCCAATGCCTGAGGGTTTTCCAAGTGAGGAAATAACAAAAGCATGATGAGGAAAGGCCTAAAATAGCAGTGTTGGGAAGGTCATCATCTACAGCTGTATGGGTTGTGCAGTGCTCAAATAAGAAGGCACCATTCACATAGCTGATAATGTAAAATATACTTTCTAATGTTGGTCAGGACACAATGTGAGCAAGCTTCTATACCATCCCTGCATGGGTCACATCACTGCAGAGTAAAGTGATTTATCACCCTTATTCTGTTTCCTTGCTCAGATGGAATTTTGACAAATTCAAGCTCACGTTCCATAGAACACAGTTGACTCATAGGTCAGAAAGTAAAACTCTAAAACAGCTACATACAACAAGCAGGGGCAATTCCATTGCCTGACTTTACCCAAGAGAATCAATTTCAAAACAACTTCAAGTAATGCAACGTAAGTGTTTAATATCAAGATATCAAATTAATAATGTAAAACTAAGGCACGAATGCTAAAACTCAATAACATCCTACAGTTCAGACATAAAAATGTCATTCACAATAAAAATTGCCTTTGGTATTACATTCTAGTCCACAGGAATAGTTTAAAAATATAGTTTTGAAATACTTTAAGAATAGCTTATTACTAGAAATGATGAAATGTAAAGATAGTCAAAGCAGGTAGCATTATTTCCTGCCTCACTGCTAATGCTGCTGGGAAGTCATTAAAAATAATATATATACAAAGTTTTTGTCTTGATGTTTTCCATGCTTTATTCAAAGCTATAAATTGTTGCACTCACTGCAAAGGAAGTATCTCATCAAAAACATTTTCGAAAGTGTCTGAAGGCTCAAGTTCCTTGGAGATGTTGCTTCAGACCTATCTCTGGTGATGGGAGTCCTCAGCAGACTTCCAGACTCTGCTGACCTGGGGACAATTAAGAAGCACAATGGAACTGGAGGTGGAGGAAGATAAATGAAAAAACTGCCTCAAAAATTGGGGGCCTACGTGTTCACTAAATCAGAATGTGTATGTTGGTGGGAGTGCCCTGCACCGCTAGCAGATGCTCAGTGGCCTCTAGTACAGGTAAAACAATCAAATTCCTTCAGAGATGCAGTTATCTTTCAGTGTAACAAAGCGAAATTCAGCCACTTTAAGAATGGAAATACAATATCAAATGTCTACTGATGAGAAGAGAAGAACTAGAATAGATAGGAAATAACCCCATGGAGGGGAGAAAGGTAGAGAGAACATAACCAAAAATATCAGGGAGAACAACACTCATTGCCTTAACAGATGGCTGCAGAAGTCCTCTAAGGTAAAAAACTCTCTTTGCTTCAGAAGGCACCTGAACAGGCATTCGGGTGAAATCTCTCATGAGTATGGGTATTAACAGAAAAGCAAACAAATGAAACCAAAAGCACTACTTGACTGCTCTTACTGGCACTACTTCTAAGATTCAAGGTAAGACACAGAAGGAACGGTAAGGACCTGACGTCAGCTAGCTCTCATGGAACTTTGTGGGCATTAGAAAAAGCACCCTTCTTGTAGGCTGAAACAAACTCACACAAGGACACCAGGAAGCAGAGCATGGTCTGAGTTTTCAGCTCCAGCTCAGTCTCTCTGCCAAGCACCCTTTCCCAATGCACATTCATGCTTAGTGGCCATGCGAGAAACAGAGGCATCTGTCTCATAGATAGTTGAAGAAAAAGGGGTCTGAGAACATTTTTCTAAGGATGAGGGACCAAAGGATGTCTTAAATGCAAGTTTGTTAACAAAGATACCTCGTATTCAATTTGCAACTGTCAGCATGTCCATATTGTAAATCCTTCTTTGGTCTCCTCCATCCACCAGCCAGCTTCAACAGCTGCTACCACTACAGCACATGGGCCTTTGTATAAAGTAAAGCTTCTGTAAAATCAAAGAAATGGTCGAGTTTTAAACCTGGGTGTAGGAGTTGCAAAAGAGAAAACAAGCTTGGGAATAAGAGTCAAAGGCAGCAATGACCACGGGATCATAAGCCTCATGAATTCTCAGAATACTGGGGAAAAGCTTTAGACATCTATAGAAAAAGAGAGTTCAAGCCAACCTATCCATAAGACGAAGATCTAGGGGATCCCATCTAAAATTCTGGTGACATGAGCAAGAAATAGGGCACAGAAATACAAAACAAACAATCAAAGCAACCTATGTAACTCAGTTGATCTTATTTGTTAAAACTAAGCTCAGGGTATGTAATATATGTACTCTTCTTTTAAAGAGTATAACTATGGGAATATTTATAACTATGCAAACATTGAGTCACATTTAATTATATATTTATTCAATTACATGTGCTGAAAATAATAAAATTTCTTGAGGTGAAGGGAGTCCTAAAAAATTAAAAATATAGATAGAGCATATAAGAATCACAACTTGTATGATGCTAACTGACATGGGTGTTAACACTAACCTCCAAAATTTAAGAATGACTCTTGGTCTTCAAATGAGGGTTAGGCAACTGATAAACTGTAATTGGCTTGGGGAACTATAAAATGACCACCACTAGGGTGAGTGATCTCAATGCAGAGGTCAAAGTAACACACATCACACAAGGGCATACACATATGTACAGGCATACACACATACTTACACCTCCACATACACACAGAGTAAAGATGCGTTTTCTACACAATAATCACAAGCAAATTTCAGTACCCAGTGTCAAGAAAACCTGTGTCTCTTATCCTGTCATGCTGATATTCTCTGTCTCCTAGAAAATTACATTCTCATTTCTCAGTCCTAAATCTAAAATTTTCACAGTGTGACTCTGGCCCACTTTTCCACATTTCATCTCTTAGTCTACCCGCCCCCATGCACTTGCGTCTTCCATTTCTATTATTTGGAATCTAGTCAACCTTGAAGATACATCCAAAGCCCCCACTTATACTTGGTATTTTTCAGAGATATATGTGGGGACCTCATACCCATTCTGACCT
Organism: Carlito syrichta; assembly: GCF_000164805.1. Lineage (NCBI taxonomy): Eukaryota > Metazoa > Chordata > Mammalia > Primates > Tarsiidae > Carlito > Carlito syrichta. Next base: position 214,927 of record NW_007255019.1, on the reverse strand, counting down.
ATACAATTCCTTGATAACCTACACTCAGCTAGGAGGGTAGAGATTGGCTACTCAGCTCCACATCTCCCATAAAGTCACTAACAAAGCCTACCTACACCACTAAATGTGAGTTGAAATTATTTAAATTCACAGGATAACTTTTTGGGGGTCTCAAGTCAGATATTGGATTTTATGCCACTTTTAAAGAAAGAAATTTAACTGATCTCTTCCATCAGTCAAGACTACATAGCATTTATCTTGATCTTCTTGTTCTTAGACCAGTGTCTGATACATAGCAGACCAAAAAAAATTTTTTTTTAAATAGAGGAAGAAGATTAAAAAGTCAAAGTTAGGCTTTAAATGAATGGCAACTTGAAAAAGAGAGCGGTCATACAGTACTCTGTCAGTTTGATCATAGTCATTAAAAATTCTGTTCTAACTCAAATAATACTACTCATGGAATAAAACACATTTCTGGAAACCTCACTTTTCTGTTCACCAAACAAACAAGCACCTGCAAAAACCTAACTATGAATAAAAATAATTATAGCTGGAGTGCAACTTACGTAGTTCATGGACTTTGATAAAACATCTTATTCCAAACAAATACTGTAGGAAAACATTTTCTAAAATCATTAACAAAGGATTAAATTTGATGCTTCAAGAGAACCTTGGGTAGAATCTTCAAGTGGCATCTTGGGTGACAGATATTATAGCCTTCATACAGATGACTCACTCAAGACACATTGATCCCCAAATTGCTTTTCCCTCTGGGCATTGAGGGGAAAACAGAACTAAGCTCTCTGCATCTGCACTGAGACAAGACTTCTCTTAGAAAAATATAAACATTTAGGTATTTCTTGTTTTTGAAATGGTTAATATTCAGAAATATAGACATGGAAAAAATAGATGAATGAAGGCTGTGGTTTTCAAGTTTGAGCAATTTGTGGGCCACTTTTAAAGGTTAAAAAGTTTTGGAATGCTAAAGCTATTTATTCTGATTTTCAGCATGAAAGACTCTGAATTAATAGTTGAAGGCCCCTTTAAATGTAGCTAACTTAGCAGGAGGTACATCTATAATGTGGCTCTACGATGAGCTCCTACCTCAAGATAGGACCTGAAGATAGGACTCATGGTCTAGGAAGGCAGAGGAGTGTAGTCAGATAAGCACTGGCTGCTGCAACAGTCTCTGTGTATCTCAGTGTCTTAACAGTCTGAAGGGGGTCAGGTGACTTTTTGTCAGTTTCCTTCCAAGGTTGAGTCAGATATCCAAGCTTTCTTTGAAGCTATCGATGCAGTACAAAGTCTGAAGAAAAGAAACAAAACAAAGGGTCACTGATGAATTTTAGGGTTAAGCCAAGAAGTAACTTATACCATTTCTCCTCATACTTAGAATTGTCCAGCCAGTCACAAGGTTAGAGAGACTGGAAAGTGTAGACTGTACTGTGCTTTGGGGAAGAGCAAAGGGGATTGGTGAACATCGAATCTGTCTCTGTTACAAACAAAAAATAGAGAAAGTCCTGGACTATCAGTCTCTAGAATTTTCATGGGAGAGAACAATAAACTTTCACCTTGGCATACATCTCTGTTAGAAGTCTAAGATGCACAGCTAAACTGTTAAGTGGTGGGGATGTAGGAAAGAAGACCCCTTACTTAGAGCACTCTTCCCAGTATAAAGTAGATTGGTGTTGGCTTCTTCCCACTGGGAGGGAATGAACTTACTGCTGCATGGTCTGCTGGGAAGCAAAATGGCGCTACACAACACAGGCCTTGGGACGTGATGAGGATTGGAGCACTTGCATGATGACTGCCTTAGTTCAGGTGGCTATAACAAATTATGAGTGAATGGTTTAAACAACAAGCATTTATTTCTCACAATTACAAAGGCTAGAGGTCTAAGATTAAGGTGCCAACATTTCTGAGTTCTGATGAGGGTCCTCTTACTGGTTGTAGACTGCTGTTTTTTTGTAATGTCCTCATAAGGTGGAAAGACAATGGACTAGCTCTCTGGCCTCCTCTTCTAAGGGAACTAATCCCATTCACGAGGGCTCCAACTTCATAATCTAATCTCCTCCCCAAAATCCTACCTCATCTTACCATCACATAGGAGGTTAGGGTTTCAACATATGAATTTCAAGGGGCACAAACATTCAGATCACTGCAATGGCAGAAAAAGTATGGTACTGTGGTGCCTGGGCCATCACAGAGTAAAATATTTCGTGGTAACTGTGATAAGGAATTAGGAGAGAAAAGGTGATTTGTCTATGTTCTCTCCAAAACATTTATGCAAATCCAGTGCAAATCAAAAACATTTATGCAAATCCCCTCCTTGTATGTGGGAAGGGCACATTCAGAATAGCAGCTCCTGGGCAGGTCTACAGAGCCACTATCAGAAAGAAAGAATTAGCCAAGCTAGGTGGCTCAGCCTGTAATCCCGTGCTTTGGGAGGCTGAGGTGAGTGGATTGCCTGAGCTCACGGGTTCGAGACCTGCCCAGGCAACTTGGCAATACCTCATCTCTACAATAAATCAAAAATCAGCTGGGCATGGTAGCATGCGCCTCTGGTTCCAGCTACTTGGAAGGTTGAGGCGGAAGGATCACCGGAGCCCAGCAGGTTGAGGCTGTGGTGGCCGAGAGTGGCCACTGCACTCCAGTCTGGGTGACAGAGTGAGAATCCAACTAAAAAAAAACAAAACATAAAGAAAGAATTAATTATGATCTGGACAATTCCAACAATTTTTTTTTGAGTTGGAGTGCAACTGTGTCGCCCAGGCTGGAGGGCAGTGTGACACACTCATGGCCACTGCAGCCTCAACCTGCTGGCCTCAGGTGATCATTTTCCTGCAGGCTTCCAAGTAACTGGAACCACAGGCATGTACCACCATACCTAATTTTTCTCGATTTATTGTAGAGATGACACCTCGCTAAGTTGCCTAGGCTGCTCTTGAACCTGCAGGCTCAGACAATCCCCTCACCTCAACCTTCTCAAATGCTGGGATTATAGGCATGAACCTCCATGCCTAGCAATTCCAATGATTTTTAATATTATGATCTTTCTTTTGTAATTACAAAAGATAATCAAGAAAACTAAGTGCTGGAGACCAGCTCCAGGAAAGAGTCAGGGCCTGAACGGGGAGAATCAGGAACGGCGAAGAAGAACGACAGGAGTCAACTTCTTGGGTAGAGTTCAGGACTCTGCCAAATTTTATTCAATTCTTACATGCTTATATAGTTTTTTTACTGACCCCTGTACCCACAAAAATGCAACACATGTTACACAGTAAATGCTTACATCATGTTTTTTCTTTTTGTTTATGGGGAAATTGACCTTTGCAAGTTTCATTTTGTTCCTTCCTGCTACCAGTGAAGTTTTTTATGTCTGAATCAACAGATAGGAACAAAACACCAGCTGCCAAGAATTTATCAACCACAACCTGTGACCTCTAGGCCAACTGAATCTCTTTCCTTCACTATTCTATTTCTTTTCCTTTACTAATCTATTTTCTTAATTCTACACTTATATACACTTTTAGCAGCAATATATTGACTTGTTTTTTCTTTTATATAACCACCCTTATCTTACCCTCTTTGAATTTTTAATACTCTATATTAATTAATTTTACTATTAATTAAAAAATGTAACTTTCTTAATTCTAATTGCCTTATCTATATTACTTGCTATTTTCTTATCACCTATTTTACATTTTATATTTCTAAACAAAACTTAAGTCTAAATCTACACTTATATATGAAATTAATCTTACTTCTAATCCTAAACGTATTTAATTTTAAACCTACATTAAGTGTGTATAATTTTAAGTTTACCTTAAAGCTTAATTATTTCCTATTCCTTCTATTACTTATGTTTAACTAATACCTACATCTATAATAAACATTTATCTTTTAATTATAACTGTTATTTATTTAATTCAATCCTTACTTTAATTTTAACCCTCTTTCTAATTAAACTATAATGTTTCTTAAATCAAAAGGCATGTCTGTGACTTGTTTTTCCTGAAAACACCTGTTTTTGGAGACTCTCTGTCTTGGTTTCTCACTTCCTCATTAATCACAACTGTCAATGTTGTTATTTTAGTATAGGGTCTGTTAACTACTTATAAAGGGTATGAGGAAGTACTTGTTTTTCCTTTTTAGCTAAAGATTGCAAAATTTCATGGGAAAGGGGGTAGTAAAACATTCCCTTGTCCCTTCAGGGGGGAAATTTTTGCTGTTGAGCCCTTTTTACGTTTCTATACATAGGTTTACTGCTAATTCCACTTCCTTGCACATTCTAGCTAATTGTTTTGTTTATCAAGGGAAGTGTTTTTCAAGCCTAAGCACGCATTCCTTTAAGACCAAAAGGAGTCCTTCAATAGGATCCATGGGGCTCTGCATCCATCATGGCCACTTCCCACTGGGGCTCTGCTCCCAGTCAGCATTTTTCCCATTTTCGGGTAACCTCCATTTTGCCTCTTTAGGGGTTGCGGCTTCCAGCAACTAAGATCATTTTTTAAATTCCCAATTTAAAAAAACAGAAAAATTTCCTATAATCTTATCATCAGGAGACTACTTCTGTGAACATGTTGGTGTAGGCTCATCAGAGTATATGAGTGCTTGTATATATACTTATACAAAAATAACATTGACTAAAATTTGTATCTCTCTAGCAATATTTCACAAAGTTCTTTACACATTCATCAATTAGTTTCCTAAAATGTGCTTTGAATGATCCCTGCCATTTTAATTTTGTATATTAAACGTACCTTATTTCTTTACTTTATTTCTTAATTTAATGCGGATAAGATACTTGCTGACTTTTCATTATTTAAGTTATTTTTCTTGTTGTTTCCTTTACTTTTCTCATGGTAAAAATTATATTTCTCTTTCTTATCTTGATAAGGTTATGAACACATTTTGGGGGGGAGCAGTGAAATCATTTATAAATGCTTAAAACAACAATGATGAGGCAATCTAACTCTGGAGTTATTATTAGAAATAAAGTGTCTGTATTAATGTTCTAGGGAATAAGATAATACCTATGAAAGTTTTATGAAAGTTTGGGAAAGTCAAAACTAGTACAAGTAAATTGTGATCTAATTGCTACCTGTCCTGAATCAAGTTTAAAGGTCAAGCTTATTAGCCTCAGTGAATTTTACATAATTTACAAATTCATATTTAGTTATAAAATCCTTCCAAGAATAAAGGGTTTGTGTGAATTCAAATCTTGGTGAAATGACATAATTATAGAAATCACTATTTCTCAAGTTCATAGAAGTTCAATATGAGAATCTGTGCCTGCTGGCAGCTGTCATTTCTGTGCATTTGTCAGATTTTTTTCTCCCCAGCTCTGGGTCAAATTCCTTTTAAAGTGTAGAATGAGGCATATGGGCATCAGAAACACCTTCATTACCTTGAGTCCCAAATGGTTAAATCCTTTGAATAGCAGAATATTGCTGAGGAATATATTTAAGGCAATTTAACGATGATAAAGTCATTCCTCAAGCATTCACGAGGTAGTTTTATAAGTTTCTGACATCCACTGGAAGTGTCTAAAAGTATCATATTTAATGTTGACGCTGACCCAGCCTCAGGAAGGCTAAGGCCTTATGTAATTATGTAAAGATGCTCCCATACCACTAAACAGTCACTCAAGGTGGATGCTTGCCTGATTCCTAGAGTTTAAGAATCCACTAAGTGACACCCATCCCCATGAATAACCGTGGATCAGGCATGTGAAAGGCGTCATCATCATCACAAAAGAACAGTGATGTGAAAGTCTGCACGTGCAGCAGGAGGTAAGATACAACCAGGAGCCATGAATCCTCCTTAAAGATGAATTCCTCACTCACCTGCTCTCTGCAGAGGTCAAGTTCATATCTTATTTCAGAGACATACAGAAACAGCATACAGGATGGAATTTCTTAATAGAAGAAAGCAAGAGTGGTCCTCCCAAGGCCTGAAGTCTACCCCAGTGACCCCTCCTTGTATGTGGGAAGGGCACATTCGGAATAGCAGCCCCTGGACAGGTCTGCTGAAAGCTCTTTGTATTTAATAAAGGAGTGGAAGGTTATGGGATGATGTCATGCTCTTCACATAGTGACTTCAGTTGTACCCATCACCCATGGGATTAGGACTCAGGAGCTATAATTCCACAACCTCTGAAGTTCTCTCCTTTGTTTTGACTTAAAATATTTATTTTTGTTCTCTCTTCCATTTGTTAATGTCAGCATTCTTGAGATACAATTCACATAGCATAAAATTTACCATCTTAAAGTATATAATGCAATAGTTAGAATAGTCACAGATTTGTGCAACCCTCACTGCTGTCTAATTCCAGAACATATTCATTACCCCATAAAGAAACTCTGTACCCCGTAGTTGTCTCTCCCCACTACCAACGACCCTTATTTCCTGATGACCACTAATCTACTTTCTGTTCTTTATGAAGTTTGCCTATTCTACACATTTCACATAAATGGAATCATATAACACATGGTCTTCTGTGTCTGGCTTCTTTTCCTAGAATAATGTTTTCAAGTTTCATTTTTACAACTCATAATGTTTTAAAGTACTCCACTAGTGATATCAATGTATACCTAGGTGTGAATTCCCATGGCAGATAGGACAAAAAGGCCATCTTGCATAATGGTTAAGTTCATGATTCTGGGGTTTGAACTGTTAGAGTTGGAATCCCAATTCTTTCCCTTACTGGCTGTGTGATGTTGGTCAAGTTATATGAATTCTCTGTGCCTCAGTTCTCATTTGATTGAAAGAAAGTGAAAATAATATTTATCTTAAAAAGGTGCTAAACGTTTTGAGACAATTAATTAAGAGCTTGTGAGAATGCCTGGACAGATTGAGTTGTTATATAGAATGAGCTCTAGTGAGCTGTTAAATTTTGTCACTATCTGATAAAAAACGTAAGTAGAAAGATACAAGTACATAGAATGTCCAGTTCAGGGAAAGGAATCTCTTCTCCTCTTTCATCTTTCTCTTTATCACCTCGTAGCCCAAGCATCTCACCCACTAGGGCATCCAACGCATGTTTTCTGGTAAGAAAAAATCCTTTATTCAATAGGTGATCCTCATAAGGTTCCTTATAACTGGCTTGAATTTGCAAAAACTTTCGACTTTTCAAGAAAGGCAAGATATCAAAATATTAGATGAAGTCTCACAAATTTTAAATATTAGAAAATAAATCAACAAAATATTTCAATGTAATCTCTTTGCTGATCAAATGCAGATAGGGTTCAACTTCTAGACTGAAGTATATGTGTCTTTTTTTCTCAAACATGAAATGAGTTAGTAAAAAATTCTTAGTTGCAGAAAAAAATGATTTATTTTTATTTAAGGAGTAAGAATCTATTAATGGATATGAGAAGGCTCACAGAATTGTTGGCGTTACCCTCAAGCCTCCAGAAATATATTGCATCCGACATTCATAACCATAAAATGAATGTTCTATGCTTCTTCTCTCTGCTACTCAACCATGCCTCTTGCTGGAGTGTCTGAATAGTAGAACTGAGTTCATATGTTCACACCCTTGTGTAAGAGAAACTGGGAATGTCTTTTTGTTTTTTTAACTTTTCTATTGGGAATGTCGACTCACAGCATGAGGTACTATCAAAATGTAGTTGGAAACTGTGGAATACACGGATATGTAGCTGCCAAAACTCAATGCCACTTTCTCCTGGGCACACAGCCATACTGCAGGTCCCAGCCTCCATTGTAGCTTGATAAAATCATATATCCAGGTTCTGTCCAATGGAATGTGGCAGAAGACATGTGTGCTACTTTCAGAATTAGCCCATAAAAACCTCCCACATATTCTTCTTCCCGTTCTCTCTCCCCACATCCTGGCAGGATGCACAGAGATCAGCTGAGGACTTTTAAGACCCAAGAGGATGACAGGACCATGAGATGAAAAGACCCTGGAACCTGAGTGACTATGTGGAACAGAATTCTCCACACCCCCACAGTGTACTGAACTCCACCTGGATTAAGCCATAGAGATTTAAGGGAGTATCTGTGTCTGCAGCTAGTATTATTTAAACTGATGCAGGAGAGATCCGAATAATGAATAGATGCTCCTTAAGTAAGCACTGTGCCCTTAATTTGAATTAAAGTTTTAATTCTAAAAATTACACTGCTTTAGAAGAATAACCCTCATTCCCCCCTCAAACAGTCATTATGGGTTTAGAAATCTATTAATGTTGAGTCTTTGCCCCAACACACCCAACATTTATGAAGATGTCAATGCTATGTCGAGTCAATCACCCAGTAAATAAGCTTCAGAATGCAATAGAATAAAATGTTGAAGACTCTACGCCTACCAAAACCCTGCTAAAACCAAAAAACCAAAACGTTATAAAACCTTGTAAAACCTCTGTCAAGAAAATGCACCCAACTCACTTTATAACTCACTCTATTAGATTTCAAAATGTTTTCATACTTCAAAACTTTCATGGTAGAAAAGAATCATTTCTTTTTCTTTATGGGTCATTTACTTTTCTGCATGTTAAGTTAAAAAGAAAGAGAGAGAAAAAAATGACATTTACTCTAATATGTAACTTGATATTAATATTCATGAGTCTCAAGTACATTCTTCCCATGAAAGCAGGAAGTGTGAACTCAGAGTTTCTTCCACACGGCCCCCAGGAAAGCTTGCTGTAAGATCTTCAACACTGACCCTTTCCTGTGAATGAAATTTCTAGTTCAACTCTTGTCTTTAAGTTCTTCCAGACATTAATTTCTGATGCATTTTAGGAACCAAGGGAAATATCTTTAAAAGGTTGAGAAAAGTGTGAAGAGTCACATATGTGATTGTTTATGACTTTTTAAGGTTAGGATCTCTTACAATCTAAAAAACAACTGCCTCTGCCTTTAATCTTCTCCTCTCTCATCTTTTGTGTTTGAGGGGGAAAAGACAGTAGTGAGTTTTTGAACTTATTCTATGTGATAGCGACCCTTAAGACAATCCCATGGTTGAGATCCCTAATTCTGGATTTAGAGGGTCTGGGTATAATTCTTGACTTCTCCACTCACATGCTCTGTGTTCCAGGTAACTCACTCACCCTCCTCAATCCTTAGAGTCCTCATTTGTAAAATGGTAAAAACAAAGAATATTGGGTGAATTCAGTGATTGAAAATATGTAGGATATTCAGGATAGTGACTGTCACAGAGTTCATGCTTACTCCATAACAGACATTACTTTATTTGGACATGGAAATATTTTTAAATACAAGTACATTTAAATCTAAGAGTAGCATTAGTAACAGGCGACTCCATTTGTGTGAGTGTGTAAAGAAAGGCATCAACAACCATTATAAGGAAGATTTTCTCCATTCCTCCTTTGCATCAGCAATGGACCAAGGATTAGGAACAAAGAAAAGGTTCTTAAAATACTTCCAGGAGTATTACACTTCCAGACTTTAAACTTTATTATAAGGCTACAATAATCAAAACTGCCTGGTATTGGTCCAAGAACAGGCATATAGACCAATGGAACAAGACAGAAATTCCAGAAGCAAAACCTCAATTTCTTAAACAATTCATCTTTGACAAAGTCTCCACTAACAACCACTGGGGAGAGGAGAACTTATTCAATAAATGGTACTGGGAAAACTGGCTAACCACTGGCAGAAGATTAAAGCAAGACCCCTACCTATCACCATTACACAAAAATCAACTCTAAATGGATCAAAGACCTAAATGTAAAACCTCAAACTATAAGAACCTTAGAAAGTGTAGGAGATATTCTTATGGAAATTGGAGCTGGCAATCAAATCCTGATCAAAACCCCAAATGCCCATGCCATAAGAGATAAGATAGACCTCATCAAACTGAAAAGCTTCTATAAAGCAAAAGAAACCATCAGGAGAGCAGGAAGACAGCTCAAAGAATGGGAAAAATATTTGCCAACTGTATATCTGACAAACGCCTAACATCCAGGACCTACAAGAAACTTAAACATGCCAAAAAGAAAAAAAAAATCCCTATTAAAAAGCGGGCAAAAGATATAGATACTTCTCAAAAGAAGATATATGAGCTGTCAACAGATACATGAAAAAATGCTCAGCCTCACTAATCATCAGAGAAATGCAAATTAAAATCACACTGAGATACCACCTAATTCCAGTCAGGATGGCTATCATCAATAATTCAATAAACAACAGATGCTGAAGAGGATACGGGGAAAAGGGAACACTTCTACACTGTTGGTGAGATTGTAAACTAGTACATCCTCTGTGGAAAACAGTGTGGCGAGTTCTAAAAGATCTAAAAATGGATCTTCCATAAGACCCAGCAATCTCCCTTCTGGGAATATACCTGGAGGAACTCAAATCATGCTATGAAAAAGATACCTGTACATGCAAGTTTATTGCAGCCATTATTCACAATAGCAAAAACATAGCACCAACTATGCTGCCCTCTGAAAGAGGGCTGGATTTTTAAAATGTGGTACATATATCCAATGGAATATTATGCAGCCATAACGAAGGACAAAATTATCAACTTGGATGGACTTAGAGTCGATAATACTGAGTGATCTATCACAGAAACAAAAAACTGAGTACCACATGTTCTCACTCATAAGCAGATCCAGAACAATTATTATAATACTACAAGAAAGGGATTGGCAGCAATGGGAAACTGCCAGGGAAGGAGGGGGCGCACCTTATTAATAAGGGTACTTGATCTCAAATCGGGTGACGTGGGGACCAAAGTGAGGCCCAAACTTTACCTACACCATGACCGTCTGTATACCTAACCTTGAATTATACCCTACATCTTTAAAATAAAGAAAAAAGAAAAAGATACAGACAAGCACTTAAAGTAAGAAAAGCGTGATACAGACAGGAGAGGAAGTAGTAACGAGATGATCCATTGAATGCCGTGAAAGGCAGCAGGCTGTACAGTGATCGCTTTATTAATACATCCCACAACCTAGCGGGGCAGGCACTTATTCATATCCCCTTTATATCGATAAGAACTCCAAGATCTCGGAAGGCTGAGACACATATTCAAGACCACACCATTGAGAAGTAGGATGCCTGTGATCTGACTCCATGCAGTTCATCTCCAATGCCTTTGCTCTGAACCACTTGGTTGTTTCAAATATTGTTGTCCAGGGGATTGTGTGTGTGTGTGTGTGTGTGTGTGTGTGTGTGTGTGTGTGTGTGTGCGCATGCACATGATAAGGTACCTTTTGTTTTGAATAAGTAATATATTGACAGCATAGAAATCAACATAGTATAACAAGATTGCAATGAGAAGCCATTCTCTCCCCACCTTGTCTCCACGTGATGTGTGCTGTTCCTGGACATGCCAGTGCCAGCAGTGCCACCCACCTCTCTATATCCCCTGCTGCCCCTCACTCCAGCCTTGGCAAGCCTGAGACGCCCTGCCTTTGCCACACTCTCTGCCCATCCTGGACACCTGTACCTGCTCTTGTCTGCCTACCAGTGTATTGCACGACACCACACTGGATCCCTTGGTAAGAAAGCAAGTTGGCGCCCTCTCATGCTTCTCTAGACAGAACAGAGAGTTTTGGCCAGCTTGGCATTTCTTTAACACTTTTATAATACTTGCTGATCTCTTTTATATAACAAAAAGGAAGCAGTTCTTAGATGCTGGACTTCCTGTCACCAACACTGACCTGAACTTGAACAACTTTGGAACATTTAAAAACAATGTTTATGACTGCTTTTTTTGTTGTTTGTGGCAGGTAATACTGGGTTTTCTATATAAATAGTGGAATAAATCTACCTTTTGAAACACACACACACACACACACACGCACACACACACACACACACACACACACACACACAATATTTCCAGGACCCAAACAAGTACATTGTGGGGTTTTGGGTGTACCTTTCAACATGTTTTTCCTCTCATGACTCATCCTCCCTCCCAAACTTGTTCTCAAGATGCCATTAGTCCAGAGAAAATTTTTATATGTGCCATAGTCTATAAGCCAGAGAGATGGGAATGGGAAGAAAATATTGTTTCTTGTGGGGAGGGGAAGTGTTGGCCATTATTCTCTGAAGATTTGGACACATAGATAAGAAAAAAGTTCTATTGTGAAATATCAGTTTTCCTCATATTTGTTACCTCTGGCCATTTAACCAAGGCCAGGGCCAAGACAAATCTTTTAATCATTCCTGTGGAATTAACATAAATTTAACCTTCTACTAGAGACAGGGAAATGAATGCAATTCAAATGATGCAGGATTCTTTTAAAAGTATCAGATTCCTTTTCTTCTTGAGAAAACTAGAATTGGGGCTTTCTCCTACATCATTGTTGATTACAGAGGCTCAGTGGAAAAGGTGGCTGAAAAAATAAACAGACATTGATAGCATTTCCTTTATATCCCCAAAAAGGAAAAGTCAATGAAATAAGTTGTGAGAGTTCAGAACTTTTCCAGAGGGGAGTTTTAAGAGTCTGAGTTCACCAGTGTTTGCCTTAACACCTTTATGATAGCAAGTAGTGTCATCAGATACCTTGTATGTCCTCTGGACACCAAACACAACCCTTTGTATCCGTTTCAGCTGGTCTAACTTTTCAAAGAGAAAAAGTTAAATTGATAACTTTTTATATAAGAGCAGTTGGTCTGTTTGTTTGCTTGTTTGTTTTCCTTTATGCTTCTAACATTGTTGCTGATTTTGCTCTCTGGGACTGCACAAAATATATCTTAGTCTTTTTTCCACTGGTTGTTCTACAAACTCCAGGTGTGTTGGTATTGCGAATGCTTCTTGATTTGGGATGAGGGTACTTCTCTATAAAGCCATCCTAAATTGAGAAGATTGTACATAAACAATGAGCCGAGGGAGAGTGACATCTAGTGTAGGTCTTTAATTAGTGTCCCTGTGGACCACTGCTACACCTCCCTTGAACTTGACCCCAGGACTCCCCTAGTTGTGGTCTTCCCTCTGCTACTTGCTCTCTGTGCTTCTCTCTGGAGCACAGGCTCACCCACCACTGGCTCCAGAAGGCAGAACATGATTGTTCTCTCTCACATTTGTGCTATACATAAGCCCACAAGGACAATTCAACTGACCCCACCACCTTGGGAAAAACAGAAGCTTGGAAGTTTTCATTAGTCTATAACCATCACAGAATAATTCCTTCTTCAGGGTGTTACCTCCTCCCTGACTTTACCCAGGGGAGTGTCCCCAAGTCCTTTAAGATCTGTCTGTAGATGCTTTAAGCATATCTGGGGGTTTCCTCGTTTCCACTTCCTTTCTCTGGGCCAGTCAAGTGTCAACACAAAGTCACCTTCTCTCAGGAAGCCACAATACCTCCCTGCCCCTGGCTTCTTCAGTCATCCTTCCCCAATGGGGCTGGTCTCTTCCATCCAGTGTTCTTTTAAAACTATACTCAAGCTCCTCGTTCTCCCTACTCCCCTTCACTATTTGAATCTCAACAACCCAGCAATGAGTCTTTGGTTTTTCTCTGCATTACAGAAGGTCCCTTCTTCCTGTGGCCATGATGCAAGATGGCTGTTGATGGGGCCACCTCTAACATGAACACAGCATGGAGCAAGAATGCACTTGAAGACGTTGTACCTTGTACCCAACTATTTCAAAGTTACAATCATGCTTGTAAACCTTTACGTAAAATGCAGCCTATTTTATCCCTTGATAAAAGTATCATATGAAAACCTTTCTTGACTCACAGCACCCAGAATATGTCCCTGTTCTTCTTCTCCAAGTTCATCATACACTGAGAAAGGACTCTCAAAAATGCATGTGAATACCTTAGGAGACATTGGGCGTTCATATCACAGACCCACAAAGCCATTCTTGACTGTCTTCAGACCTAGGAGTGCATGCAGTAGTGATTAGTCCTGAGGACTGCAAAGACCCTGGGGTGGGCACAGGGTCATATGAGCAAGGAAGCTCAAGGACCTGCGCACTATGGACAAGATTCAGAAAGTGGGGAGTCTTGTCCCTGATGGGTACGTCTCCTTGGCTCTACAGAATCCTTTCCAGTATATGAGTTTCCTATTGATCTGTAGCTGGTTACCAAGAACTTATTGACTTAAAACAACACAAAATTATTGTTTTAAAGTTCTAGAGGTAAGAAGTTCAACATGGGTCTCAGTAGGCTAAAATCAAAATATTAATTGGGCTTGTTCCTTCTGGATGTTCTGGGGAAAATCTGATTTCTTGCCTTTTCAGCTTCCAGGTGACCTGAAATGGGACTTGTCACGGAGAGGGTAAGGCTCATTGTTTTTCTGCCCCCAAAACACAAGGCTACCTAATTCTACCTTCCTCTTCTGCGGTTATCCCCTCATTGTTCAGACCTCGTGATATAGAATAGGAGCAGGGCCTGGAGGGCACAGTCTTCGATACCAGTCTCTCAGAGACTTGGCAGTGCTGGGGATAGCAGTAAATTATAGAAATGATCAGCCATTAGTGCCAATCACATTCCTGACACTTTTGAGAGCTGGTGAGATAGAAGATGCCGCACATTGATAGGTTCTATCTAGTGTGGACACAGTCAAAAATGCGCACACAGCAATTATGTGTATTCCCCACAAGTCCTTGCATATGTATGAATATGCCCAGAGAACAATCAGAGACTATTCACACCAGACTAACAATAGTGGTCACCTTTGAGTTAGCTCCCAGGATTTCTAGGGAGGAAAGGGTTAGGTTTAAAGAAAGAATTTGGATGTCAGAAGAACTTTAAAATTTATAATATAGCTATTTGGGAAATATTATGTAGTTAAAAAATACACACACTACACACACACACACACACCAAGGAACAGTGCTGCAAATACATTACTTCTGCTCGTGTCAAATGAGTTAAAAACTTACATTATGGTGAGCATTTAATTAACAAGCATTAATTCAAAAATCACGATTCATGCAGAATCCCTGATCAATTAATATAATCTGGGATCAATTATACTTTGCCATGTCGAACATGAAAGGATTTGTTGAGCCAAGAAATGAAGTTTTGGATGTTTAAACCAATTTAAGACAATAAACCTATGGATAAAAAATTGACATGTTGGTATTTAAGTAATAAAAATAATAACAAATAATAATAATAAATTGTCTTCCCATGATGCCTGGGCCCATACCATGCTTCCACTTTCTACAAGCGAGTAATCTTACATAACACACTCAACCTGAGCCTCAACTCTGCCAGCTGTTAGGTGGGGATGATTGTAGGTTGGCTGTTAGACTGAAGGGCTCTGGATACACGTAAAGCTCTTCTGCCTCTGTCTGGCATATTGTATAAACTGTATAAGGGTTAGCTGATATTGATATTATTACTTTTTGTAAAAATGCTGCTATTTAAATATTCCTGACCCTTCTGCAAATAAATCAAATTAAAATTGACTTTTCCTCTAACTTTTAGAAAGTGTTCATGCCTTCGGCTTTTCCTTCCCCAAATTTGCTTCTCCTCACAAACATTCTCCTCTCAATAAATGTCTCCATCCATCATCTGATTGCTCCTCGCAAAATCTGAGGACATAATCATCCAGGCAGATAACATAAATAGAAGAAATGTGTTGCATAACTTCCTAAGGGGCCCTCTTTTTTGTATGTTATTGGTGGGAATATTCTTCTCTAAGTATTATCTGCTTCCTCACACTCAAAATACACCAAATCCAGCCACAGCTTACTGCTTTCTCTAACACCACCCCATGGCACTATCCTTACCTTTTTCCTGGGCATGGAACAACCTCCTGTATCTGTTCCTCCTCCATGCCCACAGCAGCCAAAGAGACCAGTGAAGCAAAAATCATGTCATACTTTCTCACTGATCAGAAATCTTTATCTTTTCTCACAAGCAGACCTAATCCCAGACTTCTAAAGAAGGCATTCAAGGCCCTGCATGATCTCCCTCTGCAACCTTTCCTGCCTCACCTCTTGCCTCCTCTGCTTGCCCAGGGCTCTCCTCTCCACCAGCCTCTTTCTTTGACATGTCAAGCAAGATGTCTCCTCACCCCTCATTCCTTTGCTTGGAATGCTCTTCTGCCAGATTTGCCTATTTTTCTCTTTCATGTCTCACCTACCTTCAAACATCAGTGACTCGTAGGCCACCTTGTGTAAGATCACTTTCCTTACCCTCAATTATCTAACACCTCACTGCTTTAATCTCAATAGCACCAACCACTTCCTAAGGTTTACCAGCTGCAGGATGTTGGATGAGTTACTAATCCCTTCTGAGACTCCTTAGCCTCATCTATACAAAAAGGAGGACCATATAAATATCTATTAAAAAATTATTTTGAGAAATAAAATTGTCAATATATGCAAAATAGAAAGTTGCTTGCTGGAGTCCAGCTCCAGGAGAGAGTCAGGGCTTGAGACGGGAGAATCGGGAAGTGGTGAAAAGGAAAAGACGAAAACAACAGGAATCCTCTTCCTGGGGAGAGTTCAAGACTCTGTCAATTTTTATTATTTTTCACAAGCTTATATAGGTTTTCCACTCGGCCCTGTACCCACAAATGTATCTTATGTTGCTAACCAAACACCCATGTACATCCTTTTTGCACTCACAATAAGGTTGACCTTTAACAATTTCAACCACAGAGGGTGTTTTTCTTAAGTCAAACATTTATGAATGTCCTAGTTTTCTTCCTAACTTTCTCATAACTATTTATTACTATAGGCCTATAATATCCTTACCCTATAAAGCTAAACCTTAACCCTAAGTCTTATTTAACTTACTACTATATATTTATTTCTATTAATCTTATTTCTATCCTTATGTCTCTATATTTTCTTAACTATCACTTATATATCTCTTATCTTACTAGTTTATCTTATCTTACTATCTTATTATTAATATTCTAAATTCTATCTTCATTAAACTACTTATTTAATCCTAAAATATCTTAACCTATTTTTTTTAATATCAAACGGCTGTTTTCCACCAGCTCTCAGCTGGGGTCTATTGTTTATGAGGAAGTGGTCGACTCATTTTTCTCGGCCTCCTGCTGTTACTGAAAAACATCCTTACACACCCTAAGGGGCACCCTTTTTGCTGCAATCTCACCTCCATTATGCTTATGTATAATTTTTGCTGTCAAATGCCATCATCCATTTGTGCATCTATTATCTCAATTAAAGAGGGAACATTCTCAAGCCTATGCATGTAATCCTTCAAAGTTAGGGAAGGTCCATCACAGGATCCATGGGGCTTTGCCTCCGTCATGGCCACATTTTAGTGGGACCTTGCTCCCAGCCGGCATTTTTCCTGTTTTCAGGTCTCTTTTACCTTACTTTTACTAGTGATTGCAGCTCCCGACAGTTGCTTGTCTCATGTTAGATGATATTTGAACATCAGTCATTGCTTTTTTTTTTTTTTGAGCACTAATGGTTTCTATTTCTCCATGAAGACAGGGACCATGTTGAATTCATCAATGTGTCTTCAACATCTATGCTTGGCATGTGGGAGATGTTCCATATATAAGTGTGGAAAAATAAAAGAAACGAGTGAGAAACTGAGGAAGCACACTTGCAAGGTAGAGATTCAAACATGTTCACCAGGAAGTGTCTGGTACAGTGTGGCGGATTAAACACAACCTTTTAAACCATTGATGGCTGTGAACTTGATGATTTCCCCCAAAATTATGGCAGCCTTATTTGATGTTATTTCCTTTTACTTTCATTGGTAATTTTTTAAGCCTTGTCTAATGAGGGAAGGAAAGAAGGAATAACTCAAAGATCTACAAGACAGATTTAATCTTTCAAACAACTCTAGTGTCATTTTCTTATTTAATGCCGATCAATGAGTTCTATAAAATATAGATATAATTCCAAATAATACAGTTTCTCATGTTTCCAGATACTGGACATTCTGCAGGGCTGAGAGAGAATAAACACCAGACCCCAGGTAAGGTTATTAGCTATCCTTTTTAACTTGTTCTTAGACTAAATTAGATCTTAACAATTTATTTAAAAATGTTATCCCAAAATAGTCATTTGACTCATCTAAGCTGAGAAACACAGAAAGAATACAAAAACCCCAACATTAACATCAATCTGCACTTGAGTCCAACCCAATATCTGTTTCTCGAACCCTGTGTTTAGGCTAAATTGGAAAGACCCTGGGCATCTGGCTAGACGGGAGGTTGTACCCAGTGCCTTGATCTATATACACAGAAACTGTGGGCCAGGGGTCTCCAGTTCAAGGACTTACAGGAAATACATGTGAGTGAAACATTCTGCTCATTTCTAAAGGGACTTTTCTTTTTCCTTTGCATACAGAACACTTAGGGATATTATTCATTTTCACAAAGAATTATGAATCTCATCTCTTTTCTGGAAATAATTATCCCCCTCAGTCTAGGTTTTGTTCATTCACTTTCTATAAGAGACAGGGGGGAAACATTTGCTTTCCCCTGAACTCTGTTTCAAGTGAAAGAAAAACCTGAACACGAGAACACATTGGGATTCACTCCCCTCTTCAGCTGGAGGTGTATGGTGCGGAATAGAGGGAATAAAGCTGGGGAGCAATGTGACCCTCCTAAATGGGCAGCAGCTGCTCACCTCTCATAGATTATTGAGCAGGTATATGACTTTGCATTTGTCAGAGCCTTGGGATTTTTTTTTTTTTAAGAGTGGAATAAAATCTAGATCTTAACCTGAAACTCTTCTGAATTTTTCTTTGCTTTTTTTTTTTTTTCTCTTAGTTGGAATCTCACTCTGTCACTCAGGTTGGAGTGCAGTGGCATGTTCATGGCATCGCAGTCTTGAGCTGCTGGGCTCAGGTGACCCTTCTGCCTCAGCTTTCCAAGCAGCTGAAACTACAGGCATGTGCCATCGTGCCCTGATTATTTTTGGATTTATTGTAGAAATAAGGTCACACCAAGTTGCCCAGGCTGGCTTGAACCCCTGGGCTCAGGCAGTCCTCTTGCCTCTGCCTCCCAAAATGTTGGGATTAAAGGCAGGAGCCACCACACCCAGCTACCTTTCTACTTTTAAACATTGTTATGTTAAATAATTATTTTCTCTTTGCATTGACTGTCAAATCTTTGAATGCAAAAGAAAAGAAAGTGTGTGTGTCCATAGTGTACTGAGAAGTGGTCTCCTGATCTTCCCTCGCTTATCTGATGTGTTATTCGAACTCCAAGATGATCTTCCATGATCCTTTCCTGCTGTGCCCATGTCTTGTGGTAGTCCTCTCCTACACAGACCAGGGCTGGCCTGTGTTACTAATGGACTTTGTCAGAAATTCCAAGGCTATGTCATAAGGGCTTTGTAGTATCCACTTTGGAATCTTAGATTGTTCACTCTGAGAAGGATCTGAAACCATGCTTTGAGAATATCAGGTAGTCAAGTTGAGAGACTTATATGGAGAAAAACTAATCTACTAGAACCAGCTTCCCAGTCACATAGGTATTTCACTTGTAGTGAATTTTACAATCCCAGAAACCCCAGTCAAACCTTCAGATGACTACAGCCCCAGCTGACATCTGATTTAAAATTTTTAAGAGACCTAGAAACAGAGTGGTTTGATCAAACCACTGCTGAATTCCTCACCCACAGAAACCATGAGCGGTTTTCAATGAAAATTGTTTGAGACACTACATTTTGGGGATAAATGTGTGTAAAATAATAGAGAACAAATATATTTGAAGAACTTCTTTGAAAAACATTCACATTTTATTGACAAATATCTCACTCATTGGTTCTACATATACTATGTTTACTGGGCACTAACTCTGTGTTGGGATCTGGGCCAGAGAACAAGTAGATTAAATTCATGACCTTCTTGAGGTACACTGTAACAAATTTGTAAAACAGTTATTGAGTTTGCAATATCACTGGGGTGGGGGCTCCTAATTCCATGCACATAGAAAATTCTGGAGGCAGAGAGGGTTAACTATGGGGTGGGGTTGACTTTTCAGGGGTAATTTCTTTGCTCATCAGAAATTACCAAGGATTCTGGATGCTTGAAAACTGGTGTTATCAATCCTGACTGCAGCTCTAAATGCTTAGTGAAAATAAAGACCAACTCAAAAGAGGAGATTTATTTTCAATGTGATGTGATAAATGGGAACAAGTGAAAAGAAGGAAAATAACTGGTTGGTTCCATAAATAAGATCACGACGAGGTTGCAATATAAGTCATATGGGCTATTTCTAGGAAAGAGGGAGATCAAGAAAAAAAGAGGAAGAATTTTTTACATAACAAGGGAGAAAACTGAAGTTCCCATTCATTTATTTAGCAATTGTTTTTTAGTGTACCTACTTTGTGCCTGGCATTATTCTCGGCAAAATGATTAAAAATAATAAGGTCCATACCTTCGTAGATTTATATTCAATTCAAGGGTGAAAGACAATGAACAAACAAAAATTAAAGATGTGAGATAATTACAAACAGGGATGATTACTTTGAGGTACTTGAAATAGAATGAAGCTTTATACAGTGACTGGGGTCAAGGCCATTTTGTGTAGGGTGGTCGGAGAAGGAATCTCTCAGGTACTTCCATTTGAGGTAAGATCTAGACATTGGAAAGAACCATCAGGAAAAAAAAGTATTTCAGGGAGAGAGTCTATCATGTACCAAGATCCTAAGATAGGAATGAGCTTGGCTTAGTGGATGTAAAGCAAGGAGGGTCTCTACCCTTGAACTTGGGTGTTGAGTACATAACAGATGCAAAGCCCTGGGATGCTCAACTGTTTAAGAACAAAGGGCAGAGTTGTGACCTCCAGTGAGTTTATGCTCTAGATCAGGAAAAGCAGTGTTAAATGAAATTAAAGAACAGTTGCACAAGAAATGTCCATCATTTTTTACCCTCCATCACTCCATTTAAGGTTAGCCCTACTCAAGGACACAGAAGGTCAGCCCTACTCAAGGAATGCATTTCTACTTAATGCATTGTGACCTCATGTCCTGGTCACAGATGATTGGTCCAAAGTAAACAGCTGATCTATGCCAGGCCAATCAGATTCCCTCTCTGTGAAAGTTTATCCATCCATGGTACAACCTTAGTATGTAACAAAAAGCTGCAGTGAAACTATTTTTTAAAGGGGAGTGATAATATTAACAAATGGATAGGAAAAATAGTAACCACATATACTCCCAGACCACATACTGGGTCTCAGATCCTCTTTTAAGCACTTTAAATAGGGATACATTCACGGCCACCTGTAAAGTATACATTGCCATAGCCTTTTTATAAATAAGGCTACTTAGGTACTATTTAGAAATAAAAAAACTTAGGGAAAGCACTTTGGGAGGCTAAGGCAAGAGAATTGCCTGAGCTCAGGGGTTCAAGACCAGCCTGGGCAACTTGATGAGACCTTGTCTCTACAATAAATCAAAAAATAAGCCAGGTGTGTTAGTGAGAGCCTATAGTTCCAGCTACTTGGAAGGCTGAGGTGGAAGGATCACTTGAGCCCAACAGGTCAAGGCCGTGGTGGCCATGAGCATGCCACTGCCCGCCAGCCTGGGCACCAGAGTGAGACTCCAATTCAAAAACAACAACCACAAAAAACCTCAGGGAAAAGCAAATAGCAGGATAACATTTAGCCCAGAGACAGAGAATGAATGCTCCACTATTTAGTGCGCCTGACTTTCAGTGTCATTAGTCACTTCACTTGCCTCCCTCCAGCCCATGAGGTTGGCTCAGAGGCTCCATGTCCTTATTGGGTAGATATATTGCAAGCCATTTTCACTCCTCGAGGTCCTCCAGAAGAATGCATGGATCCCTTACACCCTCATCTTTACTTTTCCCCCAGGGGACATGCCCTTTCTACCCTCCAGCTGGGCAAAAGATAAAATTTCTATTTTAAAACCCTTTCCATACCATCTAGCCTTGAATGCCAAGCCTTATGATGTCTGTGAAGCCTCTCTTCTTTTGCCTTCAATGCACGCAATGCTTATTTCACTAAGGTTTTATCATCACCCACTTGCTTCCAAGAAATCAATGTCATGTCATCCAGGCAAAGTGTCATGAACTTGTCACTTGAATTAACTGTGACCCTACAGCTCTAATTTTGAGAAATCTTGCTGCTGAAAGCATTTTCCTCTAACAGCACCATAAAGTGGACAGCAAAATTAATAGTTGGTTGTAAAATGGTCAGTTTGCAGGTTGCTGAATGTAGCAAAATGAAGGCTGATGGTATCCGGGATCTTTTGCCACAAAAGAGGGAGGATGTCTCAGGAGGACCAAGTAGCTTTCTACAAGCTCGTCACTCCAAAGAAGTGTCTCTCTTTTTTTGAGTTGGAGTCTCACTCTGTCACCCAGACTGGAGTGCAGTGGCCGCTCCCGGCCACCGCAGCCTCGACCTGCTGGGCTCTGACGATCCTTCCGCCTCAGCCTTCCAAGTAGCCGGAATTACAGGCACGAGCTACCACGCCCGGCTGATTTTTTGATTGATTGTAAAGATGAGGTCTCGCTGCCCAGGCAGGTCTCGAACCTGCGGGCTCAGGCCATCCACTCACCTCAGCCTCCCAAAGGCGCGGGATTACAGGCTGAGCCACCAACCCGGCTTCAAAGAAGTGTCTCTTAAGCGAAGTCTAGTGAGGGGCCCACTTATGAGGTTGAGAGTGAGTGTTGTGTAAAATCTACCCACCAAATATTTGAGTGCCTCCTTTGTGTGAGTCACTGCTCTAGTCGTCCAGATAAAACAGGAAGAAAACAAATGAAACACCCTAGCTTCATGGAGCTTAAATTTTAGATGACATAAAAGCTAATAAAATGTAGCCAGGCATGGTGGTTCATGCCCATAAGCCCAGCACTTAGGGAAGCAGAAGCAAGAGGATTGTCTCAGCCCAGGGGTTCAAGACCAGCCCTGGCAACTTGGCGAGACCTCGTATATATAATCAATCATAAAATAAAATAAAATAAGTCAGATGTGGTGGCACACACCTGTGAGTCCCAGCTACTCAGGAGAGAGACTGAGGCAGAAGGATTGCCTGAGCTCAGCAGATTAAGACTGTGGTGGCCGTGATTGTGATACTACCTTACAGCCTGGGAAACACAGTGACACTCTGACTCAAAAAAAAGGCTAATAAAACATTAACAAAGTAACATATATTTTCTACCCTATAAACACAGATATATAAAAATAAAGCAAGAAGAGAGAACTTTTTGGGAGGCTGGGGGGATTGAAATTCAATATAGCCAAGGATGTGAACAGTCTTAGAGTATGTTCCATGTGGTGATGAGTAGAATGTATACTCCACGGTTGTTGGGTGGGGTGTTCTGTAGGTATCTATTAAGTCCGTTTGGTCAAGCGTCAACTTAAAGTTCTGAATCTCCTTGTTGATTTTTTTTGCCTGATGATCTATCTAGGATTGTTAGTGGAGCATTTAAGTCCCCAGTTATGATAGTGTTAGAGTCAATATCTTTTTTTAGTTTACCTGGAAGTTGCTTCTCAAAGTTTGGTGCTTCTATGTTGGATGCATATATATTTAAGATGGATATTTCTTGTTGATGGATTGAACATTTTATCATTATACAATGACCTTCCATATCTTTTTTAATTTTTGATAGTTGAAAGGATATTTTGTCTGATATTAAGATCACAACCCCTGCTTTCTTTTGTGTTCTGTTCACCTGAAAAATTGTTTTCCATCCTCTTACTTTGAGTCTGTGAGTGTCCATTTTGGTAAGATGAGACAGCATATTGTAGCCTCATGATATTTTATCCATTTTGCAATTCTATGTCTTTTCAGTGGTGCATTTAGCTCATTCACATTCAGGTTAATTATTGAGATGTGAGAGTGTATCCCTCTCATGAAGTTCTTATAGAGTTTGACGTTGTTGGTTGGTTGGTTGGTTGGTTGGTTTTCTTTTGATTTGGAGATTGATAAATGTGTGTGCTTTCAATCATTTTCCTGCATTCTTGAGAAGAGCATCGTTATTCTTTTTTTTTTTCCTTTCTTCTGTGTTTAATACTTTCTTAAGTGTTTCTTGTAGTACTGGTCTGGAGGCTTCATAAACTCTTAGGATTGAAGGATTTGAATTCTCCATCACTTCTGAAGCTCAACTTAGTTGGGCAGGAACTTCTTGGTTGGAATTGTTTATCTTAGAGAACTTTGAAGATTGGACTCCAGTCTCCTCTAGCCTACAGTGTTTCTGTAGATATGTCTTCTGCTATTCTAAATGGTCTTCCCTGGTAAGAAATCTGACTGTTCCCTCTTGCTGCCTTTAGGATTTTTTCTTTTATAATTACTTTGTGTTTAGAGTCTATAATACTCAGTGATCTATCACAGAAACAACTGAGTACCACATGTCTTCACTCATGAACAGACCCTGAACAATTATGATAATACTATAGGAAAGGGATTGGCAGTAGCAGGAGACCACCAGGGGAGGAGGAGCACACTTCATCAGTAAGGGTACCTGATCTCAAACCAGGTGAAGTGGGCACCAAAGTGAGGCCCAAACCTTCCTTGTACAATGACTACTTGTATACCTAATCCTGAATTGTACCCCACATTTTTAAAATAAAAATTAAAAAACAATAAAGAAATTCAATATAGGTTAACTAGGAAATTCTGCCCTGGAAAGGTATCTGTTGTGAACCGAATGTTTGTGTTCACCCCAAATTAGTGTGTTGAAATCTAATCTCCAACTTGATATTGATCTTTCTATTGCAAACCAACAATGGATTGATGGGATGAGCAAACAGGAGGAAAGTGAACAAGAATAAAATTTTGTGATAATCTAGTGATTACCATGAGAAAAAGCATGTGTCCCTGTCACCTCATCCCATGGGCAGGAGGAGATGGGGGTTCAGGGAATGAGTCTGGGGCTTAGAGCACAGAATCTGCTGCTGGGTCACAGAAAGCCATGGATAATAACTTCTGTGGGAGGTCTTGCTACTATTATCTTCATTTATGACTTGTCTCTCATTTATTATTATTTTTCATTTATTAACTAACTATTGAACCACTGACCATGATGGCAGCATGAACCATGAACAGTCTCATTTTTGTAATTAGTAGAGTCAAGGCCACTCATCTATTGACTGATATTTAATATTTAAGATGCATGCAATTACCATGCCAAAAGCAAAAAGGGAGCATTCCCAGAACTGGAGTCCCATTGGAAATTTTCCAAGTAGGACTTGGAACATGGAGGGAGGAATCCTCTAATGGAAGATGAAAGCAGAGAAGACAGAGCCAATTCTAGCAGCACTGTCCAAGGCAGTGAATGTCTTAGGCAATACCCTGAAGTCCTTCCTCTTTCTCCCCTCCAATCTTCCACTTCTGACCAAATCTTTCTATAAAACAATGAGCAGAATGAACTGCAGGACTATAGAAATTAAAACCTGTGACACAGAGAAAGTAGTAGAAAGGCAGGCAAGAAATCTGAAATGGGTACAGTCAGAGCAATCAGGTGTGCCATTTTCCTCTGTCATTCCCATAAGGATAAAACAACTCCATTGTCATTCCCATAGAAAGAAAAGTCAAGATTTGGGGCAGTTTCAGATCCCTTCATCTAGTCTTGCTTAGGCCTCCAGTGTCAGAAGATGAGAATCACATAAGTACCCTGTTGCAGGAAAGTGAATTTGTAGTCTTCCATCCCTCATTTTCCTAACCTCTTGAGTTTTTCAGTTATTATTTGATTCAGTGCAGAATGTGTAAGACCAGAGAGCTGACTTACATCATGGGGCATCATGGCTGAGTCACCTCCTCTCTGGAAGGAAGGCTGGGCATATAGGAAAACTTCATATGAACATCCCCTAATCCCTCGTCAGTGGTTTCCATGTCCTCGGGTTAACACCAGTGTTGACTTCATTCTTTGGACTTATGGAAGCATCAACTTGTATCAAACAAGCATTCTTCTCCCATTGTAAACTTGAGTCTTAAAAGATTGAAAAATACTAGATGCCTAATATTAAAAACAGCATAATACTATTCTAGTTATCTCCCTATCAGGAGAGGCCAAAAGTTCTCTAGCTAAGCAAGAACTTTAATTTGATATCTTCCATATGTAGTAGTTTGGAAAATGCTTACAGAAGAAAATACAAGCTTAAAATGGAGTCAGAAAGCCAGAAGAGCGAAAGCTAGAAAATCTTGGGTTTTTTTTTTAACTTTACAGGACAATGAGGACATCTATTGCATCTCGCAGGAAGACATGCATCATTTCACCTTTCTACTCTCTTGAGCGATCCTGAATTTTTAGAAGCAGCCTCTGAAAAAATAGTACAACTTATTCACTTACAAACTTAAACTCCAACTCCCACAGGCACATTAGAGGA
Organism: Carlito syrichta; assembly: GCF_000164805.1. Lineage (NCBI taxonomy): Eukaryota > Metazoa > Chordata > Mammalia > Primates > Tarsiidae > Carlito > Carlito syrichta. The sequence goes on along the minus strand of NW_007255019.1, from coordinate 188,746 downwards.
AATGAGAAGTGTCTGGTATATGAAGTAGTGTGTGTGACCACACTGAAGGATTGAAAAGAAGCCGCTGTCTAGGATTCATAAGTAGAGTTCATGTGAGTTGTTACTTATTTTTTGTTAATTTACATATTTCCATTTCCACTCTTTGTGACTTCTAGAAACTGAATATGTCATCTGGGCCAATTATCTATGTGCATTTTTCTCTTCATCTCTCTCTTGAGAAAAATTCTCATTTAATTTCAACCCATGGTGATCTGCAGCCGTGTCCATAGGCCAGTTGAGCCCATCACAATTGAATGAATGTGATTAAGCAGATGTGAGATGGCTTGGTCCCAGGTGCTTCCTCTAAGTGCTATTGTGGATGTGGAGAGGACCATTATCAGTTGTACTTTTAGTATTCAGCAAATTGTCTCCAAACGGCCCCTAGGCACATATATGGATTCAGTAGCTGGCTGGTATTCCAATCTCACAGCCAGTAATAAATGGACTTGGGAACTTTGGAATTATTTGACAAAATTGGTGGTATATCTAGCCATGCCGATGTATCAGTATCTGCACACAAGTCCAGAACAATTACAAAATACAAACCTAGGAATTTGGGACATCTGGCTCACCAGTTGCTCTCCCTCTAGCTCCGCTCTTGCAGACGCTCCCACTTACTGTTGGAGCACGCGATCATTTCACGCAGATGGAACATCTCGCTGTTGGAATTAAACACATTTGACTCAATCAATAGAGTTATTGTTCTGAGACCAAAGTGTCTCTGACTCATAACCCTGCTTTTGCTCCTCATATTGAGTGTGGTATTAATTTCCAGGCTTGCAGTGGTAGGATCCTCCCAGCAATATAAGAAGATAAAAGAAATAAGAACGTCTGCCGAGCACTCCCCTGACATACCTTTTCATTTTACCAGTCTAACCGCAGCAGCAGAACAAACATTACGGTCTTGTGTAAAGTTCTATAACTAATCCAATAAATGACATGAGCCTCCCATCCTCAGTAATTCTCATTTAGGATGTGTTTCTTCTCTAATATAATTCTTTGTGTCATGAATTCACTACAGCAAAAGCCTTCAGGAATCTGAAATTCATTGGAGTTATCTTCCATGTACAGCCCAGAAATTGCTGGCTTACCATGCCTCTGCTCTGTCAGTTTAATCTAAACATAAATAAGGGTATTTGCTGCAACAGTCACTAAAATAAAACTATAAAACTGTCAAAACAAACTTAGAAAACCTGCCTGAAAATGGTGTTCATTTCCCTTCTCTTTCAGCATTTTTTTCTTTCTTAGTACAACTCAGAGGAATGTACCTGTGGAGTTACTACCTTTCTTTTTTAAATGAGTAAAGAAAGCAACCACCTTCTGCCACAATTTTTTCTAAAAACAAAACCTAAATGGAAAAGGCATTTGCTCCTGGAAAATAATAATCAAAACACATAAACTGAACTGTTTTAACAAGGCTGCTATGCTAAGGTCACCTTGTTCATTGACAGTGAAAAGCGACTCCTGAAATATAGGGAAAAATTCAAATGCTATAACCAGTCTTCAGATTTGATCACCTTTAATTCATAAGCACTGAAGGGACACTAATGACCTTGGGGTGTTTGTCACCTTGGTGGAGGCATTCCAGGTTCTGGGAAGAAACTGAGAAGACTGCTTTCTGGGAAAGAAACAAGAGACCATAAATGGAGTTAACAGGAAATAAGACTGTTGCAAAACTTTTTATGTCATATTCCACTTCTTTCCAAGCTCATGAGGTCAGATATAATTCTGCATATAAACATAGTAGTACAGGTTTATGTAAACAAACAACTATGAAAAGGTCACATTTTTTCTTCTCCATGCAAGTAAAAGTCACCATCAACATCTGCAAAGAGAGCCCTGACATGTAACAGCAACAGCTGCTACAGTAAACCCAGTAACTGCAGGACTGTGTCTGGCCTGTACGTTATCATACACAAGGTTGATGACTAGTATGAAATAGATGCTCTTTAAATATTTTATAAATGAATGACTGAAGTTTAGTTTTAAACATTTTTTTCTTCCCTCTTCCCTGGGTCCTTGCACATCTGGGCTGTTTTTTCCTGTTGGCAGCTCAACCCCACTATCTTCTCCAAAGCTGAGAAGTACGTTTCTCGAATCTGTTTCCCTCTGAACCTCCAGGTTAGAGTTTGGGGTAGTGGAGTCTCAGGAGAGATTGGCTGGACAGAAGGGAAGCAGAGGCCATCAGCCCTGGGAGACCATTCTGGGCAGGTGCAGCGCCTTCGCCGTCGTCTTAAGAAGCTTCCACCTTGAGCTCATGGCAGTTCACAGGACTCCTTTCAGAGGTCCTGCCTTTTCAGCACCTCAGGAGAAGTCTTGGATCTTCCACAACAGCCTATCCTTCTGCAATTCAAACCACATTCTTGTAAGATTGAACACCTGTTTTTCTATAAAATGTGTAGTGACTCCTTTTTCCTGACCAAATCCAGATGACAATATGTTGAAACATTGTGTGTGTGTGTGTGTGTGTGTGTGTGTGAAAGTTTGCTATATATTTTTTTATTTTGTCAGAGTCACCTTTCTAAGAATCCTAACCCATAGAATTCTTCCCTGGCTTTTGTTTCTTGAAGTTAAATCTTGAGCAGTTTCTAGAAGGAAAATTGGAATTTGTCTTGATTAAGAGGAAGAAAACTATGGTGGTGGTGTACACCAGAGGATATTCACTGAGGAAAACCATGAATAAGAGCTGTTGTACTACTCCAAATATGATTAGTTACAAGTAGCCCACCATTCCACATTCATGTCCATGTCCTTTAGGGATAGGGAGATAAGGATTCCTAGTATTGACTTAATAAGATGCCTGCAGATAAACTCAGTATTGACTCAGAAACTCAGAGATGTCATCAAGGTCCCAGAATTCTTCCATCCTTTCATTTTTCTATCTTCAATACAATAATTCACTCAGTGTATGCCTCATGGTAACAGGATGGCTGCAAGAGCTCCAGGCATCAGCTCTTCACATTGTAGCTCTAAGCGGGGTGAAAAATTAGAAGTCAAATATGGGACTTCTTGTATTGCATTGCTTTTATCATGGAAAAAGAAATCTTCCAAGAATTCCAGAGGACCTCTCTTTGCCCCTCAGTGATGGGAAACAGGATCCATGCCCATTCACGGACTAGCCATTGGCTCAGGGGAATGAGGTTACATGACTGTTTCAGACCAATCATTGCATATTATACAGTGATAAATATTACATTATGGTAAATATGATGAAATTCATCAGTGTTGCATAAAATTTTGAACGTTAGTAAATGCCATCATTCGGAAAAGTGGGAAAAACAAATTTGAAAGCTTCATCCAGGTTAATTTCTCAGCAAAATAATTTATGAAAATCTGAGCTCTTTGCATGGACTTTCTTCTGATACCACCCTGCCAATCTGAAGAAAGTCCCCCATTGAAATAAATTTGCTTCTTAATATATACTTATTATTTCATCCCTCTTTAAATGTCATGCTGGCATTTCTCCTTGGCATTCTAATTACTGGTCATTTCCACAGTTACTTTTGTTTCAAAAAATGAGCTGAGATATCTGAGGTCACAGTTTACAATATACTGATTTACTGACTTTAAATTATGAACTAAATTGTCAGACAACTCTGTAAGCTTCTCTCTCTCTCTCTCTCTCTCTCTCTCTCTCTCTCTCTGTGTGTGTGTGTGTGTGTGTATGTGTATGTTATAGTTTCTAAAACTTCATTTTAATAATTCATTATGAGTGAGAACAATACTCTCTGAAACTTTCTGTTTTGGCCTAGTTTACATGTGCTTGGTATTGTAAAATACACTGTCTGCTCATTGTATAACAATACATGCCAAAACACGGGTCCTACTCATGGTGGGGGGATATTGTGTGGTTTTAGGTGGTCCCAGGCAGAACATTAGAACACGGAATCACAGAGTGAAAAATTTTCTTTTCTTTTCGACACTTGTTCAATCTCTCCCATTATAACAAACAAAACAATTTTATGTTGAGGGCAGAAAGCCTTAACATCTCTAACATTTGCTAATAACATACAATTTTAATCCTGAGCTGCCTGGACTCATGCCCAAAACCCATGGCATGATTCAGATTCTAACGAAAAACATGTCTACGTGTTTTCCACCATTGAATTTTGTGTCCCTACAATTAGGAGAATCCCAACCAACAGTGCCACAACAACAGATTCATAATTCCTCACATGAGAAGCAGCCTGCATGTGTGGCATCACGGTTTTTCAGCAACTGGATTATGTCTGGTTGTCTGACTTTGTCTTTGCAATGCTGTTGGCCTTTCCCAAGTGGCTTTACAATGGGTGAATTTGAATATCAAATCCTGAGACATTAGCCTCCCAAACATGAAGCAAGGTGAGTAGGGTTATTCCCTCTTTCACCCCAGAAACAGCTCTCTCCTAGAAAGACTGGTTTTATCTGTAGGTTTCTCATTCCTCCCCCAGCTCTGATTCCCCTCCTGTCTCAGGGGCTAAGATTGCAGCTTGCCCCCAACTTTGGTCCAGGCACAGGCAAAGTGGAATGGAGTCACTATGGCTCAAGCCAATCCTGATCCATGCCCTGGGTGATCAGAGCAGTGGTCAAGGCCCTATTCCAGCAGAATCCCTGTGTTGGCAGAGGTAGGAGAGACCCTTAATATTTATGTCACATTCCATAATAGATGCTGAATAAGAATTCATTTTTCAGGTCTTTTGTAGATGCCAGGTGATACAGTATTATCCAATGGAACTTAAAAATACACTGATAGAGGGCTATGTAAAGCTTTTTCCTATGCAAAATTTAAAAAATAAAAGAAAACAAGTAAACTTTGCCAGTTTTCTGCCTCTGAAAGTAAACAGGTAGAAATGCAATGCAAAGAGTTGTGACCATATTGTGACCACAAGGACACAAGCTAAAGATCAGTCACCGTGCAGTGGGTGCACTAGAAAGACAGAGAAACCCTGGATAGTTGGAGACCTGGACCAATCCTGAAATGCCCCTGCCTTAGGCTTCTGGATGTGTGAAGTAACTTTTTTTGCTTAAAATCTTCTGGTTTAATATTCAGTTATTATTACAAGGTAGCATCAGAGAATTGAAAAAGGAGTTGAGAATTATAAGAGTGAAATTCTAAAGTCCTTGATGTGAGTGAAGAAGGTAGTCAAGGGTTCAATGCAACCTTCCCTGAGACCCTAAAAATTGCAAAACGTAGAATACCACCCATGTAGACTAAGTATGAAATTGACCCTAGCACAGCAGCACTATCTTTTTCAGTGCAATTTCCAGATGTTATCCCCTTCCTATGTGCATCTTTGTGAGTACTGGGGTGTGTTTTCATGACACAAACTCACAAAAGTGGAAAGTCATTCTGATGCTCTTACTTGCTGTGGCCTGTATGTATAGTGGGGATAAAGTCAATGAAGGAAGACTATCAGATGTAGACAAAACCATAAGTGTATAGAAATGCAGGGGTACAGGGATCTGGCTGACTTCTTTCCATACTGTGTGGCAAGTGCAATCACTCTACACCACCATCTGTCAGAAGTTCATATGGAAAATACATGAAGAAGTTTTCTTTTGTCAACCCTGTAAATGGTCCTGTAAAAATTCTAGGCCTCCTAAGGCAACTGCAAAATAAGCAAATACTTGTTTTCCAGTTAAGAAATATCCATCCTTTTTTAAACCCTTAGCTAACATAAAAGCCCCCAGACATATCTAGTGGTATAGCCCCCTACCCACAGCTGGGTCTTCTATTGCGCCCACGGCAGGCTAATGTACCCATTCGAATGCCATCTGTCTTGTTTCCACTGCCTGATAAGAGATTGCATTAAACAATCGCTCCATGACAGACTGAGAGCATATCATTTGGGAAGATTAAATGGGTCAGATTTTAGATGCCTATAGTGTTTACAGAAATGAGCAGTGTCAAAACAGGCAGAAAGTGACACAGGGCCAATCCCAGGCCATTTCTCAGGTGAACAGCTGAGAGTCATCCCCACAATGTTTTTGATGTGTGTGTTTCTTCCAATAATGGAGAGTTAAAAATGATACTTTCACATCCTCCGAGTGACAAATGGCAAGGCCACCGCTACCAGGCATTCCGCAGGAGGCTGCCTCCTTTGTTACTATAGAAAGGCTTGAGAATAGAATAAATATAACCATGTGTTCATTATTCAAATGAAATTTTAATTAATTCAGAACTTGCTCCCAAAACTTTCTGAGACAGCTCATGGTAATGAGCTCTCTGGGCTCTTCTTCCTCCAGCTTGTGATGTCATGCTAAATGGGCCGCATCTAACAACATGGATGAGATGAAAATTCATTAGTTATGGGTTGTCATTTGACTCTGTTTTCAGGAACTGCTGAAACATCTCAATCTGCCTTCTCCCAACTCAAGTTCTCTTCTCCCTCCTTCCTTTTTGGGCTGAAATGGATGCTTTTGCAAAAGTCTTCAGAGCTGCTTGGGAAGAGTCTAGACTCAAGGCACTGGATTTGAGGTGTTAATTCGCATGCTTAAAATAACCCCAGTCCTTCCTCTGATCGGTGTTTTATGGATGACACAGAGGGTGAGGCTGAATTACCGGCTGCCCTTAACCTCACAGCATGGCAACTTCATTCTCCATGTGTGAAAGGTAACACAGGGTCATCCATTGCCTGGGGTTAGTGGTGTGAGCAGTTGACCTGGCAGGCTGGTCAAGTTACTCCCACTTAGTACTCCATTCATAAAGTAAATGCTAGCAAGAACCTTGGAAAATGCTTGCCATAGCCTTGGAAATGTAGGCAAGAGCCTTGGAAAAGTTCAATAAGACAAGGTAAGTACTGCATGCTCTCACTTATAAGCAAGAGCTAAATAAAGTGTTCGCATAGACAGAGTATGGAGTAATAAACACTGGAGATGCTGAAGGGTAAAAGGTAAGGCAGCAAAGGATGAGAAATTACTTAGTGTGTACAATATACATCACTCGGATGATAGTTACAATGTACATTATTCAAGTGATGGCTGTGCTTAAAGCCCAGACGTCATCACTGCACAGTATATCCATGTGACAAAACTCCACTTGTACCCCTTTCATTTACACCAATACAAAATGCTAAGTATCTGTAACACATGAACTGACACCTCCAATCTCCATCAGGTTAGGCTCCGACAGCCCCCGGAGTGGTGAGGTCATACAGAAAAAGCAAGGATCCATTTCGCCTGTGCTGTACCTCACCAGGGTGGGGACACCTGAGGACAGAATAGATCAGAGGAGGGAATGCATAATGATTTTGACGTTGTGGTGCTGTTGATAGACTTACATTTTCTCATTCCTTCCCAACTCCGTAAGTGTCTGATACACGGAACATAAAATCTATAGCATGCAAGGAAGCACAACTCCTTCTTCAAATTATTTCATTCTAGACGTGTGAGCTGGTTTGGACACCTGCATCTGAATGAAGAAGCATCTAAGGGGCAGTGACTGGCTCCAGGGGTGAGTTCTGGGGATGCAATAATCCAGGCAACTGAGAAGAAGGAATCAGCAAACCTTTTTCTGAAAGGGCCCAATAGTAAAGACATTAGGCTTTATTGACCAAGTAGTTTCTGGTACAACTGCACAACTCTTTGGTTGTAGCGCAAACAAACATGGCTGTGTTTCAATAAAACTTTCTTTATACCAGTTGGCAGTGGAGGAGGAAAATTGATTCAAGAGATGTTTAAGAGATGGAATAATAAAGTAATAGAATTTAAAAAACAAATACATATAGAGTATTGTGGTTAGTAAATTAGCACATTTGAATAAGGTCCTCAATTAGCTAAAAAAGTAGATATTTCCCCAGCCCCTGGGCTGCAAGCCAGTACCGATTAGTGTCCTGTTAGGAACTGAACCACACAGCAGGAGGTGAGCAAAGGATAAGGGGAGCTCAATCTCCTGTCAGGTCAGCAGCATCATCAGACTCTCATAGAAGTCCAAACCCTACTGTGATCTGTACATGCAAGGGATTACGGTTGCACCCACCTTATGAGAATCTAACACCTAATGATCCCCGTCTGTGGAAAAATTGGCTTCCATGAAATTGAATGCCAAAAAGGTTGGGGACCACTGATCTAGATTACAGTCTATTTCACATGTCTTTCATAAAAACAGAACAACGTTATGTTTTACAAACTACCAATAGCAAATCTTTAGGGGCTCATTACATTGATTTAGTGAGTCACAACTCTCAAACAAAAAAAGAGCAAATAATCATAAAATCATATTTTACATTAAAGCAAAACTATTTAGTTTTAGTCTAATTAGTAAGGAAAAGTATTTTTTATATTTTCTTTCAAACCACAGCGATCAGTCCAAAGATGAGCACATGACTCAAGCTGAGCCAGTTAGAATCCTTCCTTGGAGTCTTCTATCTGGGGCTGATGAAAAGGAGACCTCTGTCCTCCCTGAAAGGTGAGATCTCTTCCATGTGAGTCTAGAGTTGTCTGAAGTTGTATTTCTCATGGCTTAGCAGAGACCAGTCTATAGTGTAGAGACTGATTCTGATTTGCCAAAAAGAGGAAGGCAAAAAAGGAAGATTTCAAATTCTGTTTGAGCCCCAGAACAAAGTTCTTCTCATACCCTACCCTATCTGTTTCTAGTGTGGCTATGTGAGACAATCTCCCTCTCCCTCTCCCTCTCCTTCTCCCTCTCTCTCTCCTTCTCACTCTCCCTTTCACTCTCCTCCTTTCCCTCCCTTCCTTAGGTATGTCTGGGCTAAATTTCCTTCAATTGCAATCAGAGATCTAACTGATTTGCAAGTGTTTCCCTCAACTGTCTTATGCCAAAAACACAATTTGGGGAAACTGAGCATCCTCATACATAGCTCAGAGGCAAAATAAGTCCAATGTGAGATCCCACCATCTTCTGAGAGGTGCGTGTACCCTGGTTGCTCACCAGGGAATGTCTTAAATAAGAGACAAATTCAGAAAAGGTTGAAGCAAAAGCAAATGATATTTTTTATATCTGTTTGGAGAAAGGCCAGAGGCAAAGCTCTGAGCAGAAAAACATAAGAACAAGAACTAGGGAGAAAGACACAATTTCATGGAGAACTCAGAGCCCAGGAATAACACCTGCTCTCCCTGGGAAGTTTTGTTACCAAGAGACAGAACAATTTGATGTGAACTACTTGAGTTCACATTCTGGCATCACACCTTTTGACCAGAGAATTGGACAAAGTAGCTCAGACACCATGCCACCGATCCCATCCATAAACCTAGACAATAAAATATGTGTTGCCTAAGAGTATTGTGGTTAGTAAATTAACACAAATAGAATGAAACACATGTCAGCTCTAGCCAAAATCTCAATCTTTAGCATCATGGTCCTTATTTCCTATCCCTGATCACACATCACCTCCAAATGGTGGCAGATCACCTACCACAAAATTAGGGAGCCCACCCCTACTGCCCAGGGGTGGCTTGATCAGTAAGTGGGAGTCTTCTCTTTTGCCTTTCATAAGCTGAACAGCTGCCAAGCTGGGAGATGAACAGAGTGGCCATTAGCAGCAAACTTCTCAGATAATGCCATCCAAATCAGGAGTTAGAAGATATTATTCAACATAAAACACTTTCCCATTTAACTCACTGAGTCATTGCACAACAGGAGAGCAAATTCTGCCCCTCATCTTTGTTATTCTTCTGCTTTGAAAATCAGATATCCCTCCCCGAGGCAACCATTCTTCCCCTCATTGTGCCCCATGCTGGGAAATTCATTGCTCTAAGAAGGCACTTGATTTCTTGAACACATAATGATTTCCAAAACCAAGGAAAAGAAAACACTTACTTTTGATGGTGTTTGGAGATTTTTTGCTTCTTTTATTCCTAATATGTTGACAATGCACCTCTCTTTTATAGACTCTCTGATACACCAGTTTGGATGTGCTGTCATAAAGGTGAATTATGGTTGCTATGAATTGTTCTATGGCAAAGTGAGAAACCACAAATTTTAAAATGTGCTTCCCCATCTGAGTGACCCACCCAGCTTTGAACACGATTGCGCTCTGGGTAGATATCCTGTTTTGAAACTCAGGTTACAGCAAAGTGTGATGGTATTTTTGCTCAGTTCTCATGGCAAAGGATACAGGAATGAGGCAGCCTGGGGAACTACCTTGCATCCTGTGTCCCACCCACACCTCATCCCTCCATCACTCTACTAATTCTGCAAACTTCCCCTATCTGCTTGTCTGTGGGTCAGAGTTTCTCCCAATTTGTGGAATCTATTTGTTAATTTGTTCATCTGTTTAAGTGGGATGGCTCTCTCTCTCTCTCTCTCTCTCTCTCTTTCTGCCTTTGCATATGTATGCATATATGTATACAAACATATGTATAATATATGTACTGAATATGTAAATATGTATGTATATATCGCAATATGTGTATACACATAGATACGTATATTCAAGGCAAACAAAACATAGTTAATGAGTGAGTTTCAGCCAAATTTTGTTTCATAATTTGAATCTCAAGATATTTCCTTAAATTATGTGCCTTGTGTCTAAATGGGTCACTTCACTGCTGTGGCATACAACATTTACCTTCTGCAAAGAAAGACTGCAACTCTTGACTCAAGTCCAGCCAGTATTTATTCAAGTAAGATGCGCAGACTAGTTTGCTAATAACAGAGGAGAGGAAGGGAAGGACTCATTTTATCCTGGAATTTATTCCAACTCTTTTCCCTTGCCATCCTCTTAAGAACCCTGCTGGAGTACTGGATATGCAAATGCATGAGAGTGGGTACCAGGGAGCCTGGGGTCACCCATAGCAAGGTCAAGGCTTTACGAAGGATTCATGAGTCTACTCATTAAGATGTTATGCCTCCAGCCTAAGCAATACAGCAGGACCTTGTCTCTACAAAAATGTCAGAAAATTAACCAGGTGTGGTGGCATGGCTGTGGTTCCAGCTATGCAGGAGGCTGAGGAGGGAGGATTGCCTGAGCCAGGATTCCGAGGCAATGGTGAGCCGTGATCATTCCACTGCACACCAGCCTGGGTGATAGATTAAGACCCTGACTCAAAAAAAAATATTTCTGTTGCTTTAACAGGCTCAACCAGACAACCACCAAAGCAGACCACAAAAAAGATTTCTCTTAACATCCATAGAAATGACAAAAATTAAGTAATTTTTAAAAAAGCAAGCCCTACGTTTCCTCTTATCTTCACTTTCCTGAAGAGTTATGGATATATCTTACAGAAGGACGTTGTTTCCTATGATGATCAGTCTTCTGAGATACTGGGATTTTACCTCGGGCACAGTGAATCTATCTTCTTTTCCCCAATCAGCAGAAGGAGCCTCTTGTAGACATGTTCTGATAGTGCCAGCAACTCAGAAGGAGGATGCTTAGAAGGGAAGCACACACCCACCATTGGGCAGTGCCCTGGATGCCACTCCCTATGTCTCCAACACTCCCCCATCCTCTTCTCCAATATTGTCAGCACAGATCCATGCACAAATGTCTGTCAGCATTGAAAGAATCAAGCCTGCAAGGGCCACTTTTCTCTTCAGATTTGTTCCTTTTAAAATTTTTCCTTAACTTTTCTATGTCTCTCTACTACACTTTTCTTTTTAGCTAGCTCCTGTTTTATTCCAGCTATTCATATTTTGTTCCATCAACAAGAAATGCAATGACTCTACATGAGTGTTCCTTCTGAGACTGGGTCCACTTCCTCATGAATCCACAACCTTCTCTAGCTCACATCCTTCCTGCCTAGTAAACTTAATTTTTTGGATAAAAGCATAGAAGCCTGCCTCAAATATGTGGATGGGCAGAGCTTTCAGCATGTTATTGGAAAAATAAATCACTATTTTCTGACATTGATAAGGACATGGTTAATGATATATTTCTCTTGTAGAACATATAGACGTGATGCAATTATGCCTTGAGTGAGATAATCATGCATCATTACTATGTGGTATACTATCTTGGTTTGCTCTTAAAAGTGACTGAAAATATTTATTGCTGGATGGTGAGTGAATGAATATTATAAAACACGAAGGAAAAAACAAACTGTACCACCCCTAGCACAGGAATGATAAACAATGGGAGAAAAAACACAGCAAAAAAATCACAAAAATACATACCCATTTCTTTTCTAAATGTTGTTAAGGAGAACATTAGCCATAACAGCATCATTCTGAGGCTGAGTAGGGAAACATTTCTTCTATCTGAAACTCAGCTACTGAACTGATTATGGACAATTCAATGATTTCCAAATCTTATTATTGCCAGGGCAGCTTTCTGAAAACTGTAATTTATAGGGTCTTCATCAAACCAACTAAATTAGACTCTTTGGGGAACAGAGTCATGCAATTTCCAATAAAGCAAAACAAGTATTTTCAGGTGGCTGCAATTCAGAAGTCCTGGTCTAGTGGATGGGATATAATGTTTCTAAGACAGAAGTTCTGTTTGGAGTTTAATTTTCATCACTACCTGTGTGAATGGAGCCAGATATTGCACTCCTCTGAAACTATTCAATGTCTATATCTTACAAAATTAAAGATAATATCGACTGTTTGCTGCCAATCTCACATTTATTTCATTAGGATAAAATAAGACACAGTGTGTGATGTTTTTCTCTAAACTACAAAGAATTGTGGAAGAAGGTCACTGTTGTTACATATGACTGGTGGTGAAAGCCCTTATATACACAATTAAAACTAGACCAATTTTTCTTTATCTGAGAGCAGGGACCCATCTTTGGGTTGCAAAAATGACTGGGCAAAATAAAGTGAAGATAGAGGAAAATCATCATGGAATGAGTGACTCTATTTAGGGGAGCAATTGTTTAATTTGCTTCATTTCAGTTGGCTCCTTTAATTCCGAGCTCTTGTGACTAGCAGTTATTTTCACTTGGGTCCCAAAGAACACATTCAGTTGATCGTTTTGCATGTCCTCTGGTGTCCCCTCTGGATTTATTATTTCTACCTCCATCAATTTCCACTATTTCACTGACTTCTAATTGGGGTTTTTTTGTTTTGTTTTGTTTTGAGTGGCCCTACACACCTCTCTGGAAAGTTCTTTCCTTATGATATTCTTGGATTCATAATGAAAGGTACGGCTGATCAGTGCCCTCTTGTCTACTATTTTAAATCCCCTAGAATCATTAACCACTGCTCAGGACTATTTCAACCTCCTATTCTGTTGAGTCATTTTCATTTTAGCTCTGCAGAAAAAGTCTCCTCTGAGATGAATTGTCCTCAAGATTACCAAGCACAGTTCTTCCTGGTTGCCACACTCCATCTAGAAATCCCAACTAGTAGAGCTGATGCAACAGAAAACCACAAATTAACTTTTATTCTGTTCATACCCTCTCCTTCACCATCTTCTCTTTACAGTCCTAACCCATTTCTTTTCTAAATATTGCTAAAGAGAACGTTAACCATGACACCGTTATTCTGAAGTGAAGTAGGGAAACATTTCTTTCATCTGAAACTCAGCTACGGAACCAATTATGGACAATTCAATGACTTGCAAATCTTATCATTACCAGGGTACCTTTCTAAAAAAACTATTATTTATAGAGAGAGCCATCTCTCCTTCTAGGTCATTATTCTCATCCTGCTGAGGAATTACTACAGTCCCCACTGAAAACCATGAAGCTCTGTCCTACTTGTCTATTTTAGACACTCACTCTTCAAATCTTCCCTTCAAACTAGCCTGTCTTGCATCATACCTGGTGGGCCTTTGTTTGCTGACTGGCTGCCTAATCTGGTTACTGTCAACAGATATAGACACTGGTCTGAGAAAAAGAGGTAACAGCGGCTTCATATTTCACAACTTCCTATTTTGTGCTAGATCCCATTCAACAATTTGTGTAATAATGAGAATTAACACTAATTCACCATGTACGATGTGACAGTTCCTCATGTGTTTAGCTCATTTAATGTTTACCAAAGGCCTAATGAAGTAAGTATTATTATTCTGCTTGTACTGAAGAGGAACCCAGGACACAGAGGTTGGATAACTTCCCAAAGATCCCACTGCTAGTGATCTGCACAGATGGGATCCAAGTCCAACCCGGCCACCCATATTTGCTTATGACATTTCTCTTTTTATAGCGTATTTGTGCTAATAATATCAATCCCTGAATTGAATATCATCCTCTGTATGCATGATCAAACTGAAACTCTAAGTGATAAATAGTGTGAACTGCTTGGCATGTAAACAGGAATTTTGGATGTAATTTTATTTAACTTTTAAGGTCATAGTCTTTATAATGTTATCACAAGACTCCTGAAAGGAGATCGTTTACGCATTCACATGAAAAGTTAGACAAGCACATATACCCAAGGTCACATTCCTAGGGGGCAGTGATACTAGGTGGCTTATGGACCCAGATGTAAACTACATCGACTCGCACAGTGTTGAAGTTACTCTCTTTTCTACTTTTCTTTCAATTCTTCTGATCACGATGACTAGTGAAAAACCTCTCTTGGGTGCTGGAATTCTTTAATGCCTCACTGACCCTTGCTAACTTCCTTTATTTAACAGACACAGAAGCCCACAGTCCTAGGTGAGTGTATACATTTATCTGTACACAGGCCATGCAGAGAGAATTCAATAACACAACTTGGTTTCTGTTTTAGTTTATCTTTCATTTATGGAAATATCAGACTAGTTGTCTATTTTTTGTAGGGACAAAAAGCTCATTTAAATAAATTGGTTAAACTTGGAACAAAGGAGAACATGTTAAGTATGTAGCAACATAGGTGATAGCATGTGGCATTATGCTGAAGGGGAATCCATGAACATTTAGAATTATGATATTAATTGGTTTGGGACAAGAAGCATGTCTTATTCATTTTTATATCTTTGATGCTGACAACTTCACAGGGGACAGAGAACTTAATCCCTTTTATTCATTTCTACCAGTCCAGGGCAAACAGTACCTGGTATTGAACAGGTGCTCCAAAAATGAGTTAAATTTATTAATTAGCTAACTTACATTGCTGTGAATGCCTTTGCTTAGCAGTATTCTGGAAGAAGAAATGCTTTGGTGACTCCTTTAAGTTTGGATTGGAACCATGAGTGAATGCTTCTTTTCCCTCTCTCTGCTCTACTCTTGGGTTCAGTGATCATGTCCTCTGCTTAAGGAACTGCCAAGAGGTATCATTTGTTTTTATGCCCTCTAACAATAAGTCAGTCACTTTCTTTTGTAAGTACTGGGCATTGCTGATTACAGAGAGAGATGTGGATATGCAAAAAAAAAAATTTTATTTAGAAAATCAGCATATCCTTTATTGAACTGCAATGTGTCAGCCCTGTAAGAACATTCATGTGCTATGGTCCCTACTGGAAGTCTGGCCTTCTAGGGAATATTGTCAAGTCAGGGGCAGGAATCAGTGACCAGGACTCTGCTTCCTCTTCCTCATGCTGAGTCCAGTCATGCAGGTCTCATTAATTCACTCAGTCAATACTTATTAAGAGAACTACTAGGCATTAGGATTTTTTGTCTTACACTTTGCATGGAGAGCATGTAGGGTGGGAGTAATATGACTCAGCTGCAGATCTTATGGGGCTAGCCAACAGACTTGTCGTGGGAGAGAACTATTTTCATAAGTGTATATAATTTCAGATATATTTAATTTAAAAATTGAGCTATTATGGCTTTCTTCCAGTTCTCCCTTTCCTTGGAGGGATTGAGTACCAAAATGTAATTATTTTTCAAATTTACTATGACTAAGTTGGTAATCTGTTTGAACAATATGACATCATACTCATTCTGCAGGTGTTGGATGCAAAAGAACAAAATCAAGTTCATTAGAGTTGGAAGTCTCAAAGGCAAGCAGCAAATTGCATTCCAAGAGGAGGGGTGAGAAGTAAGAAGCTGAACCCTTACAAAGGAGCACCAGCTATAGGAAGCCTTTGGTGTTCCCAAGAATGAAGAACACAGGAATGGCTCTGAGGAGAACTTTGTGTTTGTGCTGGCATCACTTAATCGGTGTGTGGTCTCAGTTACAACTGTGGAAGTGAGTATTAGCACTTATCTTTATAAAGCTGCTGTAAGTTCTCAGAGGGACTTTGAAAATGGTGAATTGTTAAACGAGTATCAGACCACATCCCACTTAGACCAGTGAATACAGGGAATAGATTTTATTAACATAAGTATCAAAAAATTGAAAGCCAACTCTGGTATACCCCATGCTGGGGCACTGTGAGCCATAATGGAGAATGAAGACACGATGCAGATATGGAACGATCTCTAGGATATATTATTAAGCAAAACAAGCAAAGTACAGGACAGTGTACAGGTGCTACAATTTTTATAATAACTATGGCTTAGAAATAAAAAAATACATTCTCATTTGCTGTTAACTTGCATAATCAAACAAAGGAACTATTTATTTATAAATAAATCAATAGAAATGGTTTATTTTCAGTGGAGGATGTGGAGTGGGAAAAAATGGGATAATACTATCTAAGTATATAAATTTGTATTTTATTTTGAGTCAAGCAATTTAAATTAAGCCTTTAAAAAATCAAGTGTCCAAAAAATCCTTTCATTCTTCAGGTCATAGATCACATTCTTAAACACTGAAGTGTCAAGGCTCAAAGAAAATTCGCTCTCTTGGACTCATTAGAATCAAACCAAATTACAGTGGCTCTCTTCCTATTGCAGACAGATTGTATAAAACCAATACTATCATTAAAAGTTTCTTTTCAAGGAGAAACTCTCTTCTCTTCAGTTTGAGCAACAAACATTTTTTGAGATGTATTATTAATATACTTCTCCTGAGGCAAAGTTGCTGAGTAATTCCAAGTGCTATGAAAACATATCAACCTACAATCTGTTTTAGCTTATCTTTTTCAAAGCCTTTGTTTGAGTTTTCTTTTCTTTTTTCCTTTTTTTTTTTTGCCAGTGACACTCACTGATATATCTTGTCACAAGGGAAACAGCTGTGCATTTTTTTAGCTGTGCAGGTTTGCTTTTGACTTCCTAAACCTACAGAGAAAACAAAACAAAACAAAATCACTGCTTTTTAAAGATACTCTAATGATCTAAGCACAAATTAAAGGTCAGCATAACCCAAGTGCTTGAAGCTGTTCATGGCAACTTTATGTATTCTAACCAATAATTAGAAGATTGGGTACCAAGTTCTTCCCAGAAGCTGGCAGACCCTCAAGAGGACTTGGAGAGCTGATCAAGTCCTGATAGGTCAACACGAAGAGGCCTATTTTTCAAATGAGAAACACCACACCTTAGAATTACAGATACTAAAGGAGGAAATGGCCAGATCTCCAGAAGCCTACCCCGCCTCCGTTGCATTCAGCAGTAGCTGAGAAGCTGCTGCCAGACAAGACTTTTCTTCCCAGCCCCCAGCATGCAGGCATGAACATGAGAACATTTCTTGCAACAGCATCAGAGAGAGAATGGTACTCGCCTCTTTGGGGCCACGGCTTTTGAAAAGGTGTTTTGTATCTCCCCTCCCCCCATACACTCCCCTCCTTTCTGCTAGTTGAGTATAGACAATGCCGAGATTCTAGGAAGATGAGTCTTTTGTGTCTTAGAATCCTGGAAGAGACGTACCCACTAGCCATGAGCTATTGTGTGAGTAAAAAAAGTTAATTTATATTGTGTTTGAGACATTATGTGCCCCATGTTCTATTTTTTATAGCATGATTTTAACCAATATACAAAAATACACTACTTCAACCCAGACAGGAAACATTAATAACATGACGCATCTACCATGTGACAGGCATTGTTCTAAGTGTTTTGTACGCATTACGAAATAAAAATTTCAGCACAGCACTGTGAGGAGTTATCAACCCCAACTTTTAAATCAGGAAAGTGAGAGTCAGAGAGTATAAGCTACTTGCCCAGGTTCACATATCTTTAAGTGGAAAACCCAATCTGACTCCTTAGTCCATACTTTTATCTCATACTATATGCAACACATATTGGTTGATATTTACAGGCAAAGTGTCTAAGGAAGGATAAAAAAAATTTATAAAAAATGAGAAAGTGGAGAATGAATAATAATCACTTAAGCATTGATGCTTTCTTATGCTTTGTTTAATTTACCCTTTGCTGCAATCCTGTAAGGCAAGCACTCTTACTATTCTCACTTTAGATGATTTAATGGAGACTCAAATAATTTATGTCATTTTCTCCCATGAACATTTTAGTAATTGGCAGCCTCTAGCTCTCAGTCTATGATCACAATCCTGTGAGCTTCCCTTTCCATAAATAAGTAGCAGAGTCAGACCCAGCTGAAGCCCAAGCCCAGAGTATTACTATCTATTGTGAGTGTTGCTTCCCTGAAGTCATAAATGTTCTGAAAGCTTCCTATAACCAGTTAGTTCCTTAATATCTGCTGGGCATCCCAAAGAACATGGATGCTAGGAACTGAATTGCATCATCCCAATTCATATATTGAAGTAATAACCAGCAATGTGACTGTATTTAGGGTAAGAAAGTAATTAAGTTTAAATTGGTTAGTAAGGGTGGATCCCTGACTCAATAGGATTAGTGTCTTTGTAAGAAGAGATATAGAGAATTGGCTCCCTCTGCCATGTATGAACACAGCAAAAAGGTGGCTGTCTGCAAGTGAGAAAGAGAGCCCGCACCAGAAACTGAATCTCAGAATCTTGATATTGAACCTCTAGTTTCTAGAGCTGTGAGAGATAAATTCTTGTTGTTTAAGTCACACCATTTATGGTATTTTGTTATGGCAGTATGAGCAGACTGAGGTAATGATAATTTACTCCAATTTGTTTCTGCAGATCAGGTTTTCATCTCCATGAAGTTCCTTGACATCTTCATGTGAGTGGCTCAGAGACATCTCAAACTCAACACATCCAACTTTAGATTTGTGGCTATCCATAATTTGCAACCATAGTAACTGGCAACTGTAAGCCAATTAAAAGCATTGGCCAGAAAATGGCTTATACCATTTTCTTTTTGTTGCCACTGTTAAGTTATGCATAAGGTTATGTCTTCATGTCAGGGGCCGGGAAAGGTAAGCATAACTTTACAGTTATGACATAATACTATATAGGAGAAGAAAAGATTCTGGTAGAGGGCCTGATTTATTTGCCTTTATTGTCTTCATTAGTATCTCTGACTCTAAGACACTGTGGCCCTTGTTTTAAAAATGTGTCCTTTGTGTTGGGTCAGCAGGAACAGATCAGCTTCCTAAAACTCAATTATTATACATGTCCAAGATCTCAGTCTATGGAGGGGATCTGAACACCCAGAAAGTGAATTTTAACTGAGAATTTCAATGCTGGTGGGTGAAGTTCATAATGGTGTCCACTATTTTCCCCTCCCATTCAAAAAAAATGGATTTAAAAACCTTTGGAGAGGGGGCAGGACCGACACAAACACCCACAGCAGTAAAAACTCATAAAATTCAAAAACAACACCTCTGACTTATTAAACACCAAGACAATAATATCAACACAATTTATAAATGAGAGAATTATTATGCATTAATTAGTGGCATCTACTGATAAATGGAATCTTAGGAAAGTATTTTATATTACTCAATATTGAAAAGTAAAACCATACATATATTTTTATAGAGTGATCTAACTTTTGTGGCCTTTTGCAGATTGTTAATTATCATTATTTTTTGAGTTGGAGTCTCACTCTGTCACTCAGGCTGGAGTGCAGTGGCATGCTCACAGCCACTGCAGACTCGACCTGCTATATTCAAGCCATCTTTCTGCTTCAGCCTTCCAAGTAGCTGGAACTACAGGGTGTAGCATCTCTGAGCACTTTGCCACCATGCCCAGCTGATGTTTTGATTTATGTTGAGACAAGGTCTAGCCACGTTGCCCAGGCTGGTCTCGAACCCCTGGGCTCAGGAAGTCCTCTCACCTCAGCCTCTCAAAGTGCTGGGATTATAGGCATGAGCCACCATGCCCGGCTTATTTTTTTCTTGACGTATCTACTAAGATGTTCATGATTGAAAACCTTATGTGCATCACATTTTATTCTTGCACTATATTTAAAGATGCACAAAAGTTGACTGTATGTTTGCCCAAAATGACTTTATTCCAAACATGAAGAGGATCCTTTTTAAAAATTAAAGAACTTCTGGGCTTTGGCATGGATTCAAGAACTCGTAGGCAAAGTGCTCAGAGATACATTGAAACATGCTGCAATTATATTTATACCCTTGAATCATAATTTTGCAAAATGGAAATGAGAGTCTACCATTTTCATTATAATATTGTGATTCAGTTCTTGGAAAAACATTCTAAGATGCAAAGGTTAGCAGTTAAATGCTTATACAATGTAAGCCCTCTTTCCAAAATCAGATCATCTTGATGACCAAATAAAATATTCCAGGAAAATGTCATTTGTGTTTCCACATGGGGAGGAGAAGGGAGCAAGTATTACTTCATGCGCAGAAGACATGAAACCAACAATCAGCTCGGCACAGAATCACAAAATGCAAGGTGCTCACATTCTTAATTTGCAGATTAAGAAACTGAGGCCAGCAAGGTTACTGGCTCAAGGTGACACACTACTTTTAGAAATGTATCATGAGGCTTAGGTTGCTTTCAGTGCTCCTCATCTCAATGAATGGAACCACCACATAGCCCGTTTTGCAAGCTATAAGCCTCTGGACATTGTTCTTTCATTTACCCCAATTTGCATCCGCACATCAGGTCTTTATGTTCACTAGGTTCCTCAATATCTTCACGTGAGTAGCTTAGAGAATTCTCAGACTCAATATGACTACTTCCAATTTATGACCTATCCATTATTTTCAATCATAGTAACTGGCCACTGTAAGCCAGAAACTAATTTTTTGTTCACTCTCTCCTTCTTCCTCATCTCCCATTTCTCACCTATCACCAGTCTCTTAATTTTACCTTTAAATTCCTCTTGAGCATTCCAGTTTCTCTCTACCCTACTTCAACCCTTCATCATCTCTCACTCGGACAATTTTAAGTGACTTCTCTCCTCTGCTCGTCTCCATTCTGCATTGTAGACAGAAAGCACTTTTATAAATGCAAATATAGTTTCATTTCCCTCTTGCTTAGACATGTGAATGGTTTCCTATTGTACTTCATATCAAGAAAGAATGTCTAATGTCCAGTGTTGACACTAACTACCTCTGCAGTACCATCTACACCACTCTTTCTGTTGTTCAATGCTCCAACCCGTTGAATACCCACAGTGAGTGCATTATGATTCTTTACACCTCTGAGCCTTACCCTCAGTTCTTTCAGCCAAGAACAGTATTTTCCTTTCCTCTTCTCAATTTTTATCTTGTTGAACTACTCATTCTTTTCATCTCACCTTAAATATCTTCTGCTCAAAGATTTCCACATATAACAGTTCTGATCTCTGCTATTATGTATCACTCTAGTCTTTTTCTTTTTTAAAATTAGAAAATATAGTTTATTTAAAAGTAAATTAGAAAGAGAGAGATAGAAAGAGAAGATTCGCCTCCCCAAGGTAGGGAAGGGGACCAAAGCCAGGAAACATGGGCGGGCCATAGCTCAAAGAGCACATGGCCACACCATAGCTTAACAAGGCAACGGCAGTGACTTGGCAGTGGCGGTGATGGTCCGGCAATGGCCTAGCTTTTTCTTAATGACTATCAACACATTGCCTTTCCCTTTCACTTGACTGTAAGTCCCCTGAGAGCCTGGACCACTTATGCACAAGAATCAGCAAAGGACCTGGAACTGATCTCAAGTCATTTCTATTTGACATATCTTCCAATCACAAAAAAGTGGAGCAACAAAGGTGTAACTATTCAAAAAATAGGAGATGTTTGTGAAACATTTACATTTGACACAGCAATGCATTGTTGAACTTATCCCACATAAAATGTTGAACAAGAGACTGTGAGGTACTATTATTATTTTTTTTTTTTTGGAGTCTCACTCTGTCACCCAGACTGGAGTGCAGTGGTTGCTCCCGGCCACTGCAGTATGGGGGATCAGCCCCCAAAAGAGATTTAGAGGGTCCCTGGAAGGTGGGGCAGCGTCGGCGAATATTCCGGAGAAATAAAGAGAAAGAAAGAGACTGGACTCTGTCTAGTGCAGAAGCCGATTCTGTAGTAGGGATAGATATTAAAAGAAAGCAAGATGGAGGCATAGATATAAAGAGGAAGAAAGAGAAAGAAAGAAAGTGGACAACTGTTCGGTGAAATGAGCAGAAGCCGTTTATTGGGACCAACCATGAGTCTTTTATCCCAAATTTTCACATGTTAAATCACAAGACTTTCACGTGAACACAAGGCCAGGTGGATGAGGCGCATCCCCCACCCACCAGGTGTTTCCTCCAGCATGAGGAAGGACAGTCCCAATCAAATCACAAGACTTTCATGTGAACACAAAGCCAGGTAGGTGAGGTGCATCTCCCCCACCTACCAGGTGTTTTCCCAAGCATGAGGAAGGACAATTCCAAAATTATCTCACTGTTCCTTATGCTTGGTTTATGTTCCTCAAAAGCAATACAACAATTTTACCATCATAAAATCCTAATAACCAATAACTTCTAAAACTTATGCATACCCAACACCTAATGACTGACTTAAATCCTAATACCTTTCTATTCTATGCTAACTTTACCTGTACTATAAAAAACTCTTAATTATAGGTCAGACCCATTCCTAAAGAATGTGGCCCAGTCCAAAGATCACACTGGGTCATTTCCAGGAACAATTAATTATGATCTCTTAACAAAATGGCTATTCTAAAATCCTATGTATCTATCTTAATTTCCATAAAAGTTTCTAATTCCTAATCCTGATATATAAGGCTGATCATCAGCAGCAAAGCTTCTAAAATAAACCCAAATACAAACTGTAATTGTACTAAAGCCAAAACCACAATAGTAGAAAATGGAGACAATGAAATTTCTAAAGTTAACTGTATTCTTATTAAACCTCAAAATATCATGATTGATTGTGCTTGAATTAACATGATTCCCTGACGTTAGCAAGACCTATTCTACAATACTTTCTATGAATAAAATAAATTCAGTTTCTATTATAAGTAGAAAAACTTACACTAATTGCAACTAAAGAACTGGTTTAAAAGAATGCAGCCCAGCCCAAAGTGGATGCTGGACCCTTAGGAATGTGGCCCAGTCCAAAGTTTGTGCTGGGCCATTTCTGATAACTCTAGATAGTCATTTATACCATTGGAAAGCTGAAAACAGCTCTCTAAATGTATATACTAACTCTACAAATATACTTTTAAATCTTATAAAGAAGCTTGTATCATGTATAAGGCTCCCAAATGTGATCTGAGTTTGAACTGTGTTAAGTTTAAAGCCGAAACCGCAGTCTGTGAGAAACGGGAACAATGGATCCCTAGAGTCAGCCATGCCTGTCATATTCTCAGAACTTCATGCTTAGATCATCAAAGTCCCTGCTAGTGGGTAATGCCAAACAACAAAGAAAGGAGGAGGGAATGGGCCTTCAGCTCCTGAACCAAACCTGGTGGTCTCAAGGTCCGCAGCCCACCTGGATCCCTAACGCTCAGGTGGGCCTCCACGGCCGGCTCCCAACACCGCAGCCTCGACCTGCTGGGCTCCGGCGATCCTTCCACTTCAGCCTTCCGAGTAGCTGGAACTACAGGTGCGCGCTACCACGTCCGGCTAATTTTTTTTTTTTTTTTGATTTATTGTAGAGATGAGGTCTCACCTGCCCAGGCGGGTCTCAAACCCACGGGCTCAGGCAATCCACTCACCTCAGCTTCCCAAAGGCAAGGGATTACAGGCTGAGCCACTGAGCCCAGCTGGGGTATTATTAAATAGATGGGAAAATATTTTCCCCAAAATGTCCCCAAGAGAAAAAAGCAAAGTCTTCCTATATTCAAATCCTCACAAAGTCTCTCATATTACACAGCATCTTCTCATTTAATTTAATTTCTACACCTGAAAAAAGTAATTCTTGGGCAAGACACTCAAGTGTGGAACAATCTTGCCCAATGCTGCTTTGGATATTTACAGAGATCAACTGACACACACAGTTTAGGGAGAAAGAGGGCAAAGAAAAACTAACACAGAGTTTGCATTCCACCCTTGAGATGTAGCTTCATAATTATAAGTGTAGAATATTATTCTAAAAAGTAGTATTTTAAAAGTTACACTTTAAAGTCACCTAAATATTTTTATTTATTTTTTTGAGTTGGAGTCTCACTCTGTCACCCAGGCTGGAGTGCAGTGACATGCTCATAGCCACCCCAGCGTCAACCTGCTGGGCTCAGGGGATTCCTCCACCTCAGCCTTCCAAGTAGCCAGAACTACAGGTGTAAGCTACCAACGCCTGACTAATTTTGTGATTTATTTTAGAGATGATGTTTCGCCAAATTTCCCAGGCTGTTCTCGAACCCATGAACTCAGGCACTCCTCTTGCCTCAGCTTCCCAAAGTGCTTGGATTACAGGCTTGAGCCACTGTGACTGGCCCACTTAAATATTATTTTAAGAAACTACATAAGCAGCAATTATGTTGTGGTGATCAAAATAATTCACATAGAGAAAGACTGAAAACTTCGACTGCCTGGTGTGTTATCACACTGCACACATCTAAAACAAGGCTGTGTCTCAAATTATTTCAACTGAAGTAGTTGTTTACCTTAGAAGAACTACAAAATGATTCAAAATGTGTCTTTCATGATGAAGACACGAATGTGTATTCAGATTTCAAATGGGCAAGGATAAATTGCATTTTAGAATTAACAGCTTATATATATATGATTTTTATAAACTACATAAATGTTCAATTAAATTAATAATTTAAATAGTATAAGTAAACATCTGATTGCTTAATATAGTTCTCCAGATATTTATATACACAAATAGTTTTTTCAAGATTTCTTGGAATGTTCATACTATGAAAATGAGTCACCTTTATAATAATCATCTGTAAAATTCATGTTATAGGTCAGGAAAGTGTTTTTAGAATATATATATATATATTATATATAATATGTTTGTAATATATAGAACTCGTTTATAGTGATAAATAGGAATTGACCAAGTTTATAATACTACAGTGCAATTCCATGTCCAAATTAATAAACAGTAATAAACATCTATATAATAAATTTTCTTCAAAGAAATGAGACTGTGACCCTTATAGCTCATAAGTTAAACTACTGTCTTAGTGATTTTCATCAGAGGAGGCTACACAATAAGAAGTGCTGTCTCCAACCTCTAAATTCAAGACTTGAGCTCATTTTTTTTTCTCATGAGGCGGTACAAAGCTCACCTTCTACACGCCTCATTTTTTCCCCATCAAGGATTCTAAACTTGGACGTCCATAGGGGCCAGGAAAGTAATATTGAAACAGGAAACAGGCTGAGTAGGAACTGGAGTGAGTTGGAGTGACTTTTGTTGCGACTGGCAGCCGTTGGCTCTTTCATTTACTCTTATGTACAATGTGAACATAGTAGCCCAATGTGGACACGGAATCCTCTTTCTGGTGGGAGGAGAAAGAACCAGATGAGCATATACACTGCCCAGCAATTTGCCTTCACATCAGTAGCTCATCTTCAGGTAAAATCAAAGACAGAGAAGATACAATTCACTAATAAAAAAGATAAGTAAGTCAATTTTAATATGGGTCAAAAATCTTAACAGACATTTTTCCAAGGAAGACATATAATTGGCCAATAAGCACATGAAAAGATGCCCAAAAGTATTAGCCACTAGGAAAACTCAATCAAGTACCACTTTACATCGAATAGAATGGTTATATTTTAAAAATACAGGTAACGACAAGTCTTGGCAAAGATGTGGAGAAAGTAAAAACTTCATTCACTGACAGTGAGAATGTAAAATGAGACAGCCACTTTTGAAAACAGTCAGGGAGTTCCACAAAAGGTAAAACATACAGTTAACACATCATCTAGGACTGAGAACATACATCCACACAAAATCATACCTAAGAATGCTTATAGCAAATGATTCATAATA
This sequence comes from Carlito syrichta, assembly GCF_000164805.1. Classification (NCBI taxonomy): domain Eukaryota; kingdom Metazoa; phylum Chordata; class Mammalia; order Primates; family Tarsiidae; genus Carlito; species Carlito syrichta. Next base: position 162,837 of record NW_007255019.1, on the reverse strand, counting down.
GTGCAAAGTGGAAGTGACTCTATTGTCCATCAACGAGTGAATGAATAAACAAACAAAATGTGGTATAAGCATATAATGGAGTGTTATTATGTGAAAAAAGGAATAAGGTATTGGAACATAATACAATATGGATGAACTTAAAAAATACACTAAGTGAAAGAAGCTAGTCAAAAAAGACCATATACTGTACGACTCTATTTGCATGAAATGTGCAGAGCAGGCAAATTTATAGTGACAGAAAAAAAAAAATGAGTGCTTACCAGGAGCTGGGGGAATGAAAAGCAGCCTGGAGAAATGGGAAGAGACTGCTAACGGGAAGGTATTTTGGGGGTGATAAAAATGTCCTAAAATTAATTGTGGTGGTGGCTGCACATCTCTGTGAATATACTAAAAACTGTTGAGTCATATATTTGAAATCAGTGAATTATACCTCAATAAAGCTGTTATTTTAAAAAAGAGAAAGAGAGAAAAGAAGTGATTTATAGACTGTTCAGATCTGACCCTGTCTCCTCAGTCACAAAGATGAAACACAGAGGTGAATATATTAAAACCCCTGTCATACTCAATTCGTGACATTATACATGTCTTCAGAAATCTTGAAACACAATTAATCAAGGTCATTACCAGAGGGCCAGATGAAGTTTTAAGTCAGAATGACATTAAATTAGGAACTCCGATACACAAAGCCACAACCCAGGGGTTGTTGAATAACAATCTCAGGCAGGCTACTTAACTTTTGGAGTCTGGACCTGTCCTATCACAACGGAGCTGTCTGGAATGGTTACAATGCTTCCTCCTCAGGGCCTCGGCTCTAGTAAATGGATCAGAAGATAAAAGATGTTACTGGAAAGTGATAGCTAATGTCTAACTCCTCATAAAAATTATATCTAAATCATTAAAGATGTACTAAAAAAGGCAAGCCCCAACAGCAGACCCAGAAGGGACACGCATACAGACACTGACAGAAACACATACACAAACACACACAGAAGGGCATTTGACGCTTACTAAATAGGAAATATAAAGCATTCTTAATCATATGGAAAACCATCTAATGTCATTAGTAGTCAAAAAAATGTGAATTAGACACTATTGAGATATTATTTTAAAATGAAGTGAAAGTTTGGGAAATTTAAGGGAAATGCGATGGAGAGGTAAAACATTTTTGGAGGAAAATTGGTGGTATTTATCAAAAGCCTAATAAATGGAATTATCCTTTCAATATAACTTCACAACCAAAAATTGATTGAAAGATTTCCTTTGGGAAAGAAGAAAGTCAGTATAATTGAGAGGGGGCACAGGGTAACTTTTCTCGAGCTGGTAATGTTCAAAGTCTTGATCTGAGAGGTTTATGTGTAAAGGTGTGTTAACATGGTGATAATTTGTCAAGCTGTGCCCTTAAATTTTGCACTTTCAAAAAGAGTGTAGCAAAAATATCTTGAAAAAGCAAAGAATGTAGCCTAAGGAAAAAGAAACAGATTTATAAAAAATTTAACAGCAGGGATGTTTATGATAACATTGTTTTTAGTGGGGACAAATGAAGCTAGAAACCACCAAATACCTAGCTTATTGTAAATGGTAAAAGCAAACAGATAAAATAAAAGTATTGGGCTATCATAAATCAATTAAGCCACAAAAATGTATTTACATGTAATGTTAAGAAAAGGGAGAAGCACAGAGTATGTTCTACAAAGTATATGTGCGAAGGAGGTCTAGAAAGATATGTATTCTGATGTTAAAAGTGGTTACTTCTGCCGGGCTCAGTGGCTCAGCCTGTAATCCCGTGCCTTTGGGAAGCTGAGGTGAGTGGATTGCCTGAGCCCGCGGGTTCGAGACCCGCCTGGGCAGTGAGACCTCATCTCTACAATAAATCAAAAAATCAGCCGGGCGTGGTAGTGCATGCCTGTAATTCCGGCTACTTGGAAGGCTGAGGCGGAAGGATCGCCAGAGCCCAGCAGGTCGAGGCTGTGGTGGCTGGGAGCGGCCATTGCACTCCAGTCTGGGTGACAGGGTGAGACTCCAACTCAAAAAAAAAAAAGTGATTACTTCTTTGTGGTAGGGTACTAGGTGATGGTACAGTAAATATGGGTCACTTCCATTTGTTGTTTTTTTTTTTTTTTTAATGAAGCCATTCAGTATTTTCTCCTGTGAAGCTCTGTCCAACTTTTCAAGTAGTGGGACCATTTTCTCCTTTGTGTCCCAGTGATACTTTCTATTATAGTTTTTTCTCCACTGTGTTGCCTTTATTTGATCAACTTTTGGAATCCGAAGAGATTTTTGAGACAAGAGTCTTCTACCTAGTACCCACTTTTACAGATCCTGGAGTAAAGTGGACACTTAATGTTGTTTTTGGAATATAAAGCAGAATGAATGGCATCCGTGTCCACTTTTGTTCATAGCATCTCCTGACCTGGAAGACCTCATTCTCCTTACTTATCTCCAGGGAACCTCATCTCAGTCCTCTTGAGGCTAAGGGATCCCAAAAGTGAGTCCTCTGTGTCCTAAACACAGAGTAGGTGCCGAAGTCTAGCCTATTTCAAGAAACGTGCTTGAGGAATGTGACCTTCCGCATGCTCCCCACTGGGATAAGTTCCCCAGCAGTTCCCCTTGTCATTGCAAGCCCAGAAGACAAACAGATCAAGCAAAGAAAGTAGCCTATGGAAACAGATGTGATGGATTTATTCAGCATTGAATAACAGGATGTTAATCATAGCATTGTTTTCTGCTACTGCAAACAAAGGAGCCAAACATACTAAGCTGATTCATGATCAAATGCAAGAGAGTGGTAATTATCCTTCCCTGGTTTTCAAACACAGGGTCTCCAAAAATGAAATGCATCTTTAATTGAAATATTCAACAATTATTTAATGAAATCCTATATTGTGACACATTCTATTCTGAGCACTAGGCTTATAAGTGAATCATTCAGAAAAAAACCTCCTGCCCTCATGGGGCTTATATTCTGGTGGGGAGACAAGAAATAAATAGGTCAAGTAAATGAGGCAATGATAAGTGCTAATGAGAATAAAGTAAATCTGCAAGAGTTTAAGTTCTATTTTGAATAATAGATTATATGCTTTTCTTTTTTTAAGGCTTTATTATGGAAAAAAAGCTTCATTTCTTTATTTTGCTTTGTATGCTTGGGTCTTCAACACTTTCATGACGATTTTCTGCTCCTCGATAAGAAAAGCATGCTTGATCCCATCACTAACACATTTTGCACACATCACATCACCATAGACCTGGCTGACATGTTTTTTTGTTTTGGACAACCGCATAAGAACTTTGGGTCTCACAGCACGAACCCCTCGAAGTCTGCCTGGGCACACACCACATGCAGACTTTGGTGCTTTCCCTACCTTCTTGGTATATAGGTAAACAATCCTATTACCAGGGGTTTGGGACAGCCTAGTTTTGTTAGAGGCTGTATTGTAGGAAAACCTACGACAGTATGTCAAATACTGGACCACTCTGAATGCCACCAGCCTCCCTCCTGTGCCCCTCACCCCTACGCCAGTTCATAAGACTGTTTCTGAGAGTTCTTGGCTCCTTCAACTCCTCGGATGGCGGCAGATTGTAAAGGGGACCAGCTATATGCTTTTCATTTTTGACCATCACCAATTCTAATTAAACTACCCAGTTAGCATGTATTCTGTAGAACCAAACATAACTCAAATTCTATGTTAAAACAGAATATCTGGTCAAATATATGTGCTTTATATATGAACAAATCATACATATATATGTTTTAAACATATACTGATTGTGTAGTCTTTAATAGGTCTTCTATATATTAAATACATACTTAATGCATTATCCTTATTACAGTTTATGTTAAAAAAATTAATTAGAATCAGTTCAAAATGAAATCATATGCGTCCATAGACCTCTATAATTCCAAATGTGTAATGATATTCGGTGATATTGGGTTCAGTCATTCATCTGCACCAGAGATTACCAACAAGTTGTTCCATGGAATCTTTTTAACATTTGTATAAATTTAAGAGGCACAAGTACAGTTTTGTTACATGGGTATATCATGTAGTGTTGAAGTCTGGGCTTTACGCATAACTGTCACCCAAATAATGCACAATATATCCATGAAGTATTTTCTCATCATTTGTCATTCTTCTCCTCTGCCACTCTTCCCAGTCTCTGGTGTCTATTATTTCAAAAATCGATGTCCATTTTTACACGTTTTAGCTTCTGCTTATACATGACAACCAAGGACTTATCTTGCCCTAAATTTTGCTTATGATGGCAAGTTAAAAAAAATAGTGTCTTTTTTTTTGGCAGCTTGCACTTAAAAACGACAGATTAGTCTTGAAAAAAAATAAAGTAAATGAAAACAGTAAATCAACAACCCAGCATGGCACCAATTGGTAGAAACTGAGCCATGGTGTCTTACACATAAGGACCACTGGATCCAAATGCAGCTTCTTCACTGAGTTAACTGACAGCTGTCATTTATCTTTTCATTTGCTCTTGCCCAGGCCTTTCCCAAGTGAAGAAATGAAAAGGAGTCATACAGGAATCTGTCTTAGAAGAAAAAAAGTACGAACAACACAGTGCTTTAGAAAAGTAAACAAGAAGATGTCTATAAGTTAACATATAAAAATAAAACAAAGCAAATGATCCTTTTCACCTGCATGTTTTACCTATGTAGGCCCTGAGGCACGCGGTTTTGTGATCTACTCAATACTTTCTCACCTGGACATTGACAGTGACCCAGGCACCAAAGACAATGAACAGCTGGCTCTTCTTCTGACACTTAGAATAAAGATGTGGAAGAATTGGAAAATTAGATAACACATTACATTCATATAATCAGGGGAGAGGTGCAGTTACTAAAATCTGTGGGTCATCCAATTGACTGAAGCTACTTGAGATTTATAAAGATGTCATTTTTTAGAAAAGATAAACAAAATTAAAGAATCTCTTCAAAAGTTAACATTAAGATCAGAGTATCTTATAGCTGTTAAGTTGAATACTGCATAGCCCTGGAAGTATTAATTACTCAATCAGTAGGCTTTAGAATGCTTTAAGTGTACTTACAACAAAAAATAAATACAACAAAAAGAGCAAAAGGACACTTTTGGGGAGGATGAGGAGATTTATGGCTTTGGTTGTGGTGATGGCTTCAGGAGTGTATACTTTTCTTCAAGCTTATCCCATTTTATACATTAAATATATACAGCTTTTTGTATCAATCAAACTCAATAAAGTGGTTTAAAAATTACTTGGAGATTCAGCATCTCCTAAGAATATTATCAGAGGCCACCTGAGGAAGAATTTCGTGTCCCTCCCCTGAAAGGGGATAAATGATACAAAATGCTGAGGCTAACAATGCAACATAGAAGCATGGAGCATGCATGTTTTTCTATTTTTACATTTACAGGGGTTTTCAGGAAACAACCCACAGCCAAATAGAAGCTAATCCTGTCATTCGCACACCAAATGGGAGCTAAAAGGCATCCAGGAACGTTTCATATTCTCATTACCACGTTCCTCTGACTCCTATCCCTCTCTCTGCTGTTATTTAAAAAGGAAGAGACAAATGACCAGCTACATAAATCACACGGTTGTTGAAAAGGTCACACTAACAGAGCTGGTAACTACCTTTTAGAGCGTGTTTGAAGGATTTAAAACCTCATTACTGTGTCCAGGATCATAAAGAGATCATGATAACAGGAGTTTCAATGAGAACTGAAAATGGAACAGTTGACTGTTTTCTTGTTTCCCCAAAAGCTGACACAATGCCAAGCCCGAATGTTGTTTCTTCAGGTACTGTAGAGAGATTGTGGACACCCAATTAGAGAGATCACTTACTTCCTCTCCAGAGCCCTGCACTTGTGGAATCAGTGGTGGTGAGAGCCTGGACCAGACTCTGGGGATCAGTCCTTCATCTCACCAGCAGTCGACATAGGCACCTACAAGTGAGAAGAATTTTGTGTTAATAAAAACTCTAAAATAATATGTATCACAGTAGTTCTGCCCCTTACCTGCCTCTGTCCAGATTTTCATTATCTTTTCTGTGGACTTTCCCTTCTTAAAACCCACAGTAATACTCTCAGCACTTCTTCATTTAAAAAGACTTCTGACTCTTTTCATCACCAAGGAATTCACTTCCCCTCCCCTCAATTCCTGATTCAAGACATTTTAACTACATGCTACTCACAGGGTCAGAACCAGCTTTGGAAATCTCAAGGATCTTTTTATGGAAGAAGAAAGAAAAAAAAGAAAGAAAGGAAGGAAGGAAGGAAGACAGAAGAACCTTTTCATAAGATCCCATGTTTAACATCTTTTATCTTTAAAAAGGCTTGTTAGAACACCTGACCCTAAAAATGTCTTGTTCTACACATCCTAAGAAGTTGTTCCCCACCCTCAGAAAAATGATAAAAATAAAGCCTTAAAAATCCCTTAATTCAAAAAGTTCTGATATGGGAAAAACTGAATTTTTATGAGGAAAAATTCCCATGATTGTATCTAATATATGTATAATGTAATTCAATGTAATTTATTCATGATTGTTTGGGGGACCACTACCTAGACTATCTCATGAGATACTGTTAGGATAGATAAGCATGAGCCAAAAATAAAATCCCTCCAGGGTAGAGGCAGGTAAGACGAATCCGTGAAGCAGAGTTGGTTTAAACAACAGGAAATTTCATCAACTGTGGCAAATGAATATACTCCAACCAAAGCAGTATCTACATAGTTGTTGCCAGGTGGGAAAGCTGACCCAGTATTAGTGAATTTTCAAAAAGTTTAAGGAAAACTACAAATTTAGATGCTCCTATTTTTTCAGTATTTATTATAATAAACAAACAAATGCTGTTAAAGTCAACCTTGAACCGCATTTTCTTCAAGAACCAATATTTTTAAATCTCTTGTCTAAGATTACTCTAATCCGGTGACTTTGTTTTTTTTTTTGAGTAGGAGCCTCACTCTGTTGCCCAGACTGGAGTGCAGTGGCTGCTCCCGGCCACCGCAGCCTCGACCTGCTGGGCTCCGGCAATCCTTCCGTCTCAGCCTTCCAAGTAGCTGGAACTACAGGTGCGCGCTACCATGCCCGGCTAATTTTTGATTTATTGTAGAGATGAGGTCTCGCCAAGTTGCCCAGGCGGGTCTCGAACCCACAGGCTTAGGCAATCCACTCACCTCAGCCTCCCAAGGCACGGGATTACAGACTGAGCCACCAAGCCCAGCTCAGGTGACTTTGAATTCATTGGAACAAGGCACTAAAGTTGGTCTGTATTGTTTTTATCCTGTGTGATTGTTTCAAACACAAAGAATTTTGAGATACAACTCTTGGCCTCATTTGCATCATGTTCTAATCCTTATTAAAAGGATTCTAGCTCCACACTTCACCAGAAATAGGAAATAGGTTTCATCTCAGTGACCACTTCAAATCCATCAGTAGAGGTAGCCCAGGGTTTTGTCTGGAGAAGAAATGAGCTCTAGCTGGAAGCAATGCTGGGATTGATTAGTGATGCCTGTCATGAGCACACACAAGTGGTTGGTAGTGTGCACCTTTTGTCCTTTCCATTCTGGGTTCCTAAATTAAGTGAAAATGCCAAAATACATTTCAAAGTTTTTGAAGATTTTACTTACATTTATAGTATTTTACACTAGCACTCCCTTCCAATCTCAAATGCACCTTATGTAAGCTCCTTCTTTTACACAAATGTGCAAGAAGAGATTTGTGTCACATCATATTCCTACATACCTCCGAATTTTTGACATAAGTCTAACTGCCTAACATGCCATCTTTGCTCTTGTTTGTCTGGTGAGCTCCTACTCAAATTCAACATTAACTCAAATACCATCTCCTCTGTAGGTTTTTCCTGGAACCTTGTTTTTAATTCCTCCATGTTCCCTTTATATGTTGTGTCCATATTTACAGGAGAGCTTTTCAAATTGTATTGCATCTTCCTTAAAACAGTATGAGGCATTCAAGGTCATCAATCTTGTTTTAGTCATCTTAGTATGCCTAGTGTCTAGACAATAGCAGATTCTGTGTTTGTTGAGTATATGAATGAATGAAACAATTACCTTGCATAACACGAACATTTGAATCAATGGCATCTCTTAGGTCAAATTTTCCTAAACTTCAGTTATGTGATTCTTTCAAAATGTCTGCCATGTCCACATTCCACATTTTACTTAAATTAGGTTATCACTATAAAGGACACAACATCTCAAGATGCCTTAAAATTAGAAAATGTGAAACCCTGTTCGAAATTTGTATGATCAATTCTCTTCATTCTTCCAACCACTGTAACAGATGGCAATCTTCACTTGCCAAAATGTTATATTTATGGGTACCACTGACCACACACCTATAATTCAGACAATAATATTCATCGCATTGGTTTCATGTCCTACTTAACTTATTTTTTAATAGGCATTCAAATAAATATATAGTATTAATATAATAAAAAAGTTTGCCTCCTTACCACCAGAAATCATTTTATAGACCCCCAGAGACACATGGGCTATGCCCCAGGAACAATGATTTTAGTGATTTGCATGTTGAAAGCACCCAATGTGTCCATTTGCAAAGTTTTTGACACACCACATGGGTAATTCATTGATTATCTTGAAAATGACATTGACTTGAGGATATCTGTTTTATGGATGATTAAACAGAAACCCCAGGAATACAACATTTCTCCTTAGTTAGCATCATGATGACAGCTCTAACAGATGGAGTGGCATGCAATTCTTATATCCTAAATGCCAGTCACCAGCACCCTGTGCATATCAGTGTTCTTTTAACCAGATCATGGCCTCCCTTTTTCCTTGACAAATGCAATTAGTCATCAGTTCTCCCATTTCTCACAGAGATGTACAATTCAAAATCACAGCAATCATTTTTAATACATGGACATCCACACCTAGTGTCCTCTGCCACAAAGAGGCCAATTCCCAGTTAAATGCCAGAGCAGACAGGCAGGCTGGGTGTCTTTGAGGCCTAGAAAAGTTTGTAGAACACCCAGGGACAGAGTATTTATTGGAAGTCAGGGGCTGGTAATTTGCCTTGATTTTATGCATACAGATTCTGTGTCATCTAAGCCACTCAGTTTATGCAGCAAGAAAACAGTTGGCTGTTCAAAAAAAAAAGCCAATGGAAACAATTTACCCAGGACATGCCATCATCCCATAGCTTTACAGTGGCTACCTGTGAAGAGTCCAAAACTTCATTTCACATTGAACTCTCCAGATGCTTCCTGGCACTAAAATCTCAACTTTTTTTCTTTGTTTAACTCTTCCTTACCTTAAATGATAATTTTTTAAAAGAGAAATATCATCCTCGACACATTCTATCACATTTTAAAATTATTTCACACAATTACTTCGGTGATTCCTAGACTTTAGCCATTTGCGTGCTGTATTCACGATTTTTGCCATGTTCGTATATCACATTTTATCTTCAAGAATACTTTTAGGAATTAATTTTAAATTAACTTTGTTCTTTTCTATTTAGTGAAATGCTACAGTAGTCATCATGAACATGCTTGTTATATGATAAATTTGTAATGTTCATATACATAAAGAAACACATATAAGCACACATACATATACACAAACAATCACCACCAAGTATTTGATTTTTTTAGAAGGACGATCTCAATACCTTCTAAAATAACTCTTACCTCCCTAATCTATGTCCTGCCAAAAATTTCATTTATTTTCAAGAATTTTCTTAAAGTTATCTTTCAATTAAAATCCTCCAGGGTTAAGAGGATACAGTCCAAATCACTTGGTTTGGCTGAAGTGGTCACCACAATTGAGTCTCTGTAATCCTTCCAACCTCACATCTTGACCTATTTCCTTTTCTCTCTCTCTCTCTCTCTCTCTCTCTCTCTCTCTCTCTCTCTCTCTCTCTCTCTCTCTCTCTCTCTCTCTCTCTCTCTCTCTCTCTCTCTCTCTCTCTCTCTCTCTCATCACCTTTTTTTTTGGTTAACTGTCTGGTTGACTCTTATATAACCATCAAGACCAAGCTCAACCTTTCTCCAAGTAACCAAAAAAGAGATTACTAACAAACCGTGCTGAGTTTACTTTTCTTCCACACTTAAATTCTCCAAGAAGATTCATGTATCTTAGAACATTGTTCATATTTCAGCTATCTCAGACTCAGTGGATACATTTGGAAACAACATAGTCTTTAATTTGTTTCTCCAAAAGAAAAGTCTTTGCAGAGGAATCTGACCTTTTGTAGCTGCCTGGCAACCCTGGTTTCCTTCTGGTCATGAATGGTTGTCCAAAGGGATGGGCACATGCCCGAAACAGGACCTTTCAGTCCCTTCAGGACATCCCCCAGACCCCACAGCAATTGACCTGGGAACTGAGCTGATAATTCAGACTAGGCCCAAGTTCTTCCTTAGGACGCTTTGAACTGAAACTGATAAGAAAAAAATATTTTCTTCTCTTATTGCAAGTCTGTACAAATAAAAACCTAGGCCTGCATTTGACTTTGATCCCTGCCTAATGGAGAAGTTGCTCTGAATAAATAAACCTCATTCAAAAAAACAACAACAGAAGCCATGTCTCCTGACATAGATCCTTTCCTTTTCACTCTTTTCATGAAAGTCTCAGTCTTTTGCAATTTGCTTTGAGAGTGAATACATTCCTTCTTGCTCATTCCTTTGGGGATGTGAGTTAGATCAACTCTGCTATGTATTACCAAGCAACTGGATTAATTCCCTTTTAGTTTTAATTGTGGAGGCCATACCCTGAGGCTAAATACTCTGCTCTTCTCATTGAGGAGAATAAGTGGTGAAAGAAATAACTGTTGACATGACACAGCGTCTACACTACAAAGAAGGAAGATTTGCTTCAAGTAAATTGATTTTTATTTGCACATTGCCTACACCGGAGCAAATGTCAAGTACATTTCTTTCATCCTTTTATTTTGTTCTTACTCGTGTAATCGTTGCAGTCTCATCTTTATAGTTAAATCTTGGAACTACAGGGCCCATTAGACCTGGCTTTCTGATATAACTCTATTAAAGATTCATGTTTTATTCAGGCTAGAAATGTAGGTCTATTGATTTAACTTTAAATAGCACATTATTCGATTAGAGTGGATGTTTGCTTTTCTGCAATTTGCAGGCTTTGTGTGTCTAACAAGCCTTGGTCACTAAAGTCCTATAGATTGGTGCAAATCACCGATTTTTCAGTGAAATGTTGAACAATGCAGAACACAAAAAGACTCCTATTGATTTAAACTGGAGGCATGCTTTCTTTCACAGGGAAAAGTCTCCAGTTATTTTGTCTATGTACTTAGTTTTCAGCAAAACAGTAAAATTCAACTGTGCTTTAAAGAGAGTAACTCTATAAAGAGATTAACTCTACCATGTTGGTGTGGTCCAACACATATGTTTTAGCTCTTCTCTGGTATTTTCTAGGGAACCAAATTCTCCCTCTAGAGCTTTAATTAACTATAACATGTTTGTGTACCACAATCCTTCAGCTTTCATCGTAAATCTGTTGTTCAGTCAAATCACTGGGTCCCTCCATCATCTACATGCTATAATAGATCCTCTCCCTCACTTTCAATTGAAAATCCTTGTGAGCCATTAAACCTTTCACAAATTTTAATAAATATGTCATGACTGGCCATATACACTCAACAGAACACAAATTGTGGAGTAAAGGACATTTAAACTCAAGACCCCTTTTTATGAGACACTATGCCTCCCTGATCCTTCATCTCCTTGTCCATATGAGATGAAAGTGTGTATTTTAGAGGGCTGACATGACCTTTACATAAAATAACCAATCTGCAAGATATTCTAGGAGAGTATCAAGCATCTGGAAGTTATTCAACAAAGCTGGGTCTCCATTCTCTCCTGTTCTGATATAAGGAAAGTGGGGAGGGACAATCTGGAAAAACAATGAGAGCAGAAGGGGATGGGAACTTTTATACAAGTAGTCCTTAATAAGACAAACAAATTTCCATTTGGATTTAATGTGTTTCAGTATAAAATATGGGCCTAGAACTTTGCTTCAGGAGAAAGGTGTTAAGTATGGCCCTTCTTGTCTGATTGTAGGATAATGTGATGAGGCACAATTTTAATGGTCTTTGCAATTACATAATAGCATTAACTCATGCACTGTGAGATGACTCCTCCTCGAAGTTCTAAAGATGGTTAGGGGTCACAATAATTTATTTGTGTGAGTTACTTGGGCCAGAAGAATAAACTGAAGTCAGAGATGCTCATTTCGTCAATGACATGAAGCATCAAAGTGGAAAAGCTGGAGATGAAACATCATCTTCTGACACCATAATCTATTGTCAGCTTCCCACCATCACTTTACAAAGAATATACATCCACACAAAAACAATGTGTAATCACAATCATTATTAGTGACATTTATGAGTGATTACTATATGTCAGACCCCCAAAAGCATGTTTTATTTTTGTATGCTGCCTTGTTTAGCTATCTTGTTTATATCATCTAAACTCTCTGGTACTGACCCAATGCAGTTAGGTACAAATCATTTTTCCCCAGTTGAAGCTCTGATAAAAGAATAGGAAACCATAGCCAGCAAATCTGCAGATCCTTTTAGCATTATAACCACCACCCCAAGCTATTCTTACCAAGGGATTCAAACCTACAATTTCCCAGTAAATATGCTACCAAAATATATTATTCGCTTCTTGGAAGGCTGGAACATAACAAGTTGACTTCATTGAACAGTATTTGAGGATTAATGCTTTAATTTGACAGATAAAATAAAATCATGTGGGACTTGGAAAACTTGACTTGAGAAGGTCAACAACATAAAGACACTTTGTTACTTAACTTATTTTTCCAGGAGAGGTAGTCTTTAAGAACGTTGACTCAAGCCTTCAGGGAGGCACAGAAATTAAAATAAAGAAGCACACTGAAACATGTGTTATTTTCTTATCATTGCAGCTTAGTCCATAAGTGACAGTGCTGTTTCAATGGCAAATTAAATCCAAACAGCAGTTTAGAAGATGTAATTAGAAAAGAATGAATAAAGAATATGAATAGAAATGATTATTTTCTGCTATTTCCCTGTCCACTTTGCAATAGAACTAAAAAATAGAATTTTCTTCTCATGTAATGAGTTAGTTTTGTAACTCTGAATTTTCTCCTGGATTGAAATCCTATGGTGTTCTCAGTTCAGTTTTGATTTATATATATTCCAGCTTCTAAAGCCAGGAATACCTTCTAAGCACCCATATTGTCTAAGTGATGTAAAACAATAAAAAGTCATTTAATTACTAAACCCCCTGCATTTTATGGGTTAACTTGGCTTAATCAGAAGTGTTATATCTCAACTCTGCCTCTATTTATGCGATTTTTAATTGGGGGGACTGAGAAGGAATTGCTGGTTCTTCTTTGAGATATTCCTTTGTATGATTCTTTAACTCTTAATATATACAGATTTATATTCAGTCACTTGCAATGTCTTAGAAAAAATTGTAATTCAAAAGTGGATATAATTTTATCTCTGACAATATTTTAAAACTCAGAGTTTACTCAAAACAAGTCATTTTGTAGACAATTCAAGAGGTGGAAAATTAAACAACTAAAAGTGCCCTTGAAATAAACAATTTCACTATTCTCAGAGAGCTGTGCTCAGTGGAATTTGGAGCATTCTATGTATGTGATGTATAAAAGAATATGTTGAGATCCCAACTCTGCCTACTTGGGATACCTGAAATAAATTAGTTAAATGCTCTAACCAGGTATGTTGGTGTATGTCTGTAATTCCGGTGGTTTAGGAGGTTGAGGCAGAAGGATCACTAGAGTCTGTGAGTTTGTGACCAGGCTGAGCAACATAATGAGACCCCATCTCTTTAAAAAAACAAACAAAAAACTTCTCTGTGCATCAGTTTTCCCATCTATAAAATGGGATTCATAATAGTAGTTTCCTTAAGGTGTTGTTGTGAGGATTAAACAAGTTAAAACACATGAAGCACTGAGAACAGATTATTTAAATTCCTCCCATATGCAAAGTATACTTGCCTACTCCCTAAATCTCCAAAACCTCACCCTTTTACACATTTTATTTTAAAGATGTGGGATACAGTTCAGGATTAAGTACATAAGTAGTCATCATACAGGTGAAGTTTGGGCTTCCCTTGGGTCCCCATTTTGACCGGCTTGGGATCAGATGTCCTTATTGATGTTTGGTGCCCTTACACCTCCCTCCCCTGGCAGGGTCCCACTACTTCCAATCCCTTTCTTATAGTATTATGATAAATGTTCAGGTTCTGCTAATGAGTGAGACTATGTGGCATTCAGTTCTTTGTTCCTGTGATAGATCACTGAGTGTGACAGGCTCAAATCCATCCAAGTTGCAATACATGCAGAATATTATGCAGCCATAAAGAAGGTCCTCATCCTTTTATAGCATCAATTCAAGCCCTTTTATAGCATCAATTCAAGTCCGTGATTGAAATCAGACTAGGTACAGATGAGATTGTTGAATCAAAAGAGTTCAATGTTTTCCCTTAGGGAAGCATATTTTTCCCAGAAATAATATTCAGGTTATACCGTTAAGTGGACTTCAGTTCTGTTCTTGGCTCAGTCCTCACACTCTGAGGAATCTTATGTGATGTGCTGTGTACCCTCAGATACAGAGATTAGTCCATTTTTTGTTGCTATAACGGAATACCTGAGGTTGAATCATTTATAAAGAAAAGAAATTGATTTGGCTCATTCTGCAGGCTGCACAAGAAGCATGGCTCCAGCATCTGCATCTAATGATGGGCTCAGGCATCTTCCATTCTTGGCTAAGGGCCAAGGGGAGCTGGTTATGCAGAGATCACATGGCAAGAGAGGAAACAAGAGGGAGGGTGATGCCAAGTTTCTTTAAACAAACAGCTCTCATAGGAACAAGGAGAATGAAAATTCACTCACACTCTGCCCCCCACCCCCAGGAGAGCATTGATCTATGCACAAGTGATCAACTCCCATTATTCAAACACTTCTCATTAGTTTCTACCTCCAACATTGGAATCAAATTTTAACATGAGTTTTGGGAGTCAAACATCAAAACTATAGCACTATCTTTGTACATCACATCAATGATTTGACATCACAAATCAAGCACTTAATATGTGCTAAGGTGCCAGGCACAGTAATCACAAGTCTTGCCTAGGGCTAGAAGATCCACTTCCAAAGGAGCTCACTTAAGCACAACTAAATTCATGTTGGATATTACCTGAAGACCTCAGTTTCTCAATCCATGATCCTCTTCATAAAGCCACATCACTGCTCCCATAACACGGTGCCAGCTTTCTTCAATGTGATGGACTTAAAAGTGAAAGAGATAGGACGACAGAGAGAAGTCACAATGATGTTTATCTTCTAATCCCAATGACGCTGTACCCTTTGACACATTCAAGCTCATTGCTAAATCCAGCCCACATTCAGTGGGTTTTTGTGAACATCTTAAGTGCCACCTTATGACATAACCTGAGCTCGATTTGGCCATTCCCTGATTCCTGACCCATAGACACTCTATTTTAATAAATACTTTATTTTTTAAGCTTCTAAGTTGTTAAGAGATTTATTATGAAACAATAGATAATGAATATCGTTAGACACTCAGTAGGTATTTGGTGGCTTAAAGTGTTCCTCAAGTAGTTTTCAAATGCCTCTAGAAGTTTGTTGTAGTGCCCCCCAACATGGTAGGCATTCTATCAATACTTGCTGGTTTATTGTGTTCTTCCTAAAATAATCTAGAGAATCTTCATGGGAAATTTAATGAGTGGCTGTCATTCTTTGACTGCCCAAACTCTGCCCTTATTTGCTATTTTCTCCATTTTAGGAAAATAGAAGATGCAGGAGTTTGGTTTGAACTTACTCCCAGTTCCACATAAGGACCCACAACATGGATCTGGCCAAGTGACATATTTCATATTGTGCTCACAGTGCTACTGCTTCAGAAATGGGCACTCAACCCAAGTCCAGTCAATCAAGACGTTCTTGATGAAATGGCTGGGAACTTCTGCTGAACTAGAGCTAGGATAGAAAACCTGACCTGTTGTAGCCCAGCACACAGGAAGAGCCTGACTGGGTTTGAAGACTACACTGAGGACATCAGTATTGAGAACTGAAAAGAAGCAAAGTACTAGCAAAGCCAGCAATCCAACTTTGTAATAAAACCTAAAAGCTCCTTTCAGGTGCATGTTCCAACTAATTTACCTTTTGGCTTAAGAAAATCGTTTGAATTTTCATCATTCATAATTTTTTTTTTTTAAGTTCAGTGAATATAGGAATATGTGCTAAACCTGCCAGGTCCCGCTACCTGCACAACTATGTACACAATCTCTTCTCAAATCTTTAATGACACCTTTAACTCATTTAATGTAGCTCAAAGTGTCCTCTGTAGAGTAACTCATTCAGAAAATATACCACCTGCCATCTAATCCTTTCTGTAAACCCAACCCTTGAAAAAATAGTCAGTGAGCTGTTTTTCAGCTGCTGTACTTTAACCCGGGCTACACAGATATTATTTCAAAGCCAGTGTTTTTCTCTACCTAGTAGCCAGTTTGCTACACATTTCTAAGCAAGTAATAAGACAACTTTAAATTTCCATATGACAGCTCATCCATCAGAAGACACAACAGATGCACTCCCTTAAACATTCATAAGCTAGGTTCATAAACAAATTACTTCCCTGGGGCAAGCAAGACTTAAGCATATTCACACTATTATTAGGTCTTTAGCATTTCATTATAGCCCAGTTCAACTGAAGCCAGAGACCTGGGTATTTAATTACTGCAAAGATAAGTTGTTAGGCACTCTTTCTGTGCCAGCATGGGTTTATTTCATTTTATTTTTTTAAGAATGAAAAGAGTTCAGTATCTGCTAATGATGCATGAAAAGCTTCTAGAGTCCCGGAAGTTACGATTTATGGACAGATAATATAATGACTAGCCCATGAAAGCATAAGCCCATCATTCCTCAGATACAGAGACATGAACAAATTATTCCTCTAGAAATCCATGTTTAAATATTTTCTGTGAAGACCTTCAAAGAAACTTGGCAAGGAGAGGAAACTATGCCTGTCAGGTGGTGTGGTTGAAAACAATTGCAAATTTACAAAAATCAGAAAAGCCCATTATCAGCCAACTGACCCCTCCAATGGGGAAGAAAATAGGAATGGTACTTTGCTGCTGCACATAAGACACCCATACTACCATGTCACAACTTCAAAGGGGGACAAAGCAATAATGCACAAGGATTAAGAATTCAGCCTCAGAGTCAGCAGGTAGGGGGGGAAACCCTAGCTCCATCACCCAGTGGCTGCATGACGTTGAGAAAGTTGTCTGCCCTCTTATAAAACTTAGGCAACAGTATTACCTACCTTAAAGTCTTATATGAAGCAGATATAGATTAAAAACTACTAACATGCTTTAATAATACTTGATCAATAATAAAAGTTAGCTATTAATATCCATTAACTACATTGTAAACTACTAAGGGCAGAAGTCATATGCATTCCATTCTTGTAGCTTCCCAAGGTCTATGAGCACTCAGTGTGTTTTCTATGAAGATTTATGTGTATGGGGGGGCATATATTCTATGATGACAAAGGAAAACTTAGAGGCGAGTACTCAGGTTCATGTCTCTATAAATGAAAAACCAGTTGACTCTAGCAGTTTTATCATTCTTTGTTTCTCTCCAGTGAAAAGGAATTCACAAGAGGTGGTCTGGAAAACTCTTAAGTATGGAATGACTCCTACAACCATTTATTCCATTTTCATATTTCCTTCCTTCAACTATGTCCATTGTATACCAGAGTCCCAGGCACTCTACTAAGCAATGAGAAGCCCATCATTTAATAAAACATAGACCTAGAACCCATGAAACTTCCAGTCAACTAGATATTTAAACATACAGATGGCTGGGCTCAGTGGCTCAGCCTGTAATCCCAGCACTTTGGGAGGCCGAGGCGAGTGGGTTGCCTGAGCCCACGGGTTCGAGACCAACCCAGGCAGCTTGGCGAGACCTCATCTCTACAATAAATAAATAAATAAATAGCCGGGCATGGTAGTTCTGTAGTTCTGGCTACTTGGAGGGCTGAGGCTGAAGGATTGCTGGAGTCTAGCAAGTGGATGCTGGGATGGCCGTGAGTGTGCCACTGCACTCCATCTTGGGTGATGGAGTGAGACTCCAACTGAAAAAAAAAGAGATAGAGATATACATATAAATGCCCACATATATGAATGACAGGTTAAGCAATCTGAAAATGCTTTTTATAAATATTGTATCACTTCATTAACTTTATTCTCCTCCATTGATATTTTATTATACACATATTTAAAACATGAAAATTCAATTATATGTGTTGGCAATAAAAGACAGTGAGAAAAAAATTAAACCTACCTATGACTCCTTTGGTATCCCATTTAAAATAGACCTTGGTTATAAAGATCTAGAGGATTTAACAATAGCCAAATACAAAAGAAAATTACTTTTGAATTTCTTAGAGCCCAAGTCCTTGTGATTTAAGTTTAAGAAATTTCAAAGGGTCATTTTGATTATTGACTATTTTTGCCTTGATTTAGAATGAATTTAGAATGAATCTCTGCATAGATACAATTCCTTTAGTCTATTATCATCTCCATATTACACACATGAAAATTAAGGCATCAAGAATTAGCATAACTTGCCAGAGGTCAATTAGCTGCACTATGATTGTGAAGCCACATTTTATTTTTATTTTTAAATACATATTTTTTATTTTAAAATTGTGGGGTACAGTTAAGGGTTAGGTATACAAATATGCACTGTACAGTGTGTACAAATATGCACTGTACAATGTGTACAATATATACAATGTACCCTTGTTGATGAGGTGTGCCCTGCTGAAGCCACATTTTAAACAAATTCTAAAAAACTTATCCACCATAGATATTGACTCTGAATACTTATTTCTTTATAATGAGCTAAAATTGGTTTCCTTTTACTTTCCACTTAAAAAATTCAAATAATAATAATAATAATAAATATAATCAAATAAACCTACTCCATAGTCCATGCAGTAGTCCTTTCAATACTTATGAGAAAAGCCATCAATCACGTCTTCTTCTTCAAGTCAGCCCTGGGCCCTTTCTCTTATGCCTCATATTGTAAGCACTTGTATTTCCTTTTATTTTTCACTGTGTAATGTGATTTCCAGGCCATCAGCACTCTAATCTCTTAGTCTCTGACAAAGCATTCTCCAGTTTCCCAGTGTCACTCATATGGGCCTACAATGCAACACAACTCTAGTACAGGGTGACAAAGTGAGATATATTCTTTGTTGCCCACTTTGTATAGAGGTCAGTGGACATTCATTTTCCATTTTTAAAACATGAATTCTACTATTAGAAATCAAGAAGCTCAGTGTGATGAGAAATGGCCAGTGATCCTCAACCTTAATACCAAAGAGAAAAGAGGGAGTGGTGGGGACTGAGGTCAACTAGAGGCCACAGGCATTATATCTAATAATCAGCTGCTAATCATCCCAGATGATATTGCCAAGCAAGAATCTGAACCAAGATTAAGCTTTGCAGGAAAAACAGAAATCAAGTTTCCTGCTTGAAAGCGCCGATTTTCTTTTTAAGTTTTAAATTTTTTTTATTTTAAAACTGTGGGGTACATTTCAGGGTTAGGTATACAAATATTCACTGTTCAGGCATGTTTGTTGATGAGGTGTGCCCCCCCGTCGCCAGACAGATATTGAATACCATTAATTTCACCTCCCTTCCCCTCCCTGCCTCCCCCCCCATAATTTCCCGCCACTGTCAATCCTTTTCTTATAGTATTGCAGTGGTTGTTCAAGGTCCACTTATGAGTGAGAACATGTGATACTCAGTCCTTTGTTTCTGTGAAAGATCATTCAGTATTATAGACTAATTCCATCTAGGTTGCTGTGAAGTTCATGATTTTGTTCTTCTTTATAGCTGTGTAATATTCCATTGTGTACCACATTTTTTAATCCAGTTCTCTTTTGATGGGCAGTACAACTGGTTCCATGTTCTTGCTACTGTGAACAATGCTCTGATAAACACACGTGTGCAGGTATCTTTTTTATAGAGTGATTTGAGTTCTTCTGCGTATATTCCCAGTAGGGGGATTGCAAGGTGATATGGAAGGTCGATTTTTAGATTTAGTTTTTTTGCACTCCCATCAACAGTGTAGAAGTGTTCCCTTTTTGCCACAACCGCTCCAGCATCTGTTATTTTTTGAGTTATTAATGATGGCCATTCTGACTGGAGCTAGGTGGTATCTCAGTGTAGTTTTAATTTGTATCTCCTTAATAACTAGTGAGGCCTAACATTTTTTCATGTATCTGTTAGTGCTGACTTTTTTACATCATACATGCAACATATAGTTTAACTTTTATATTCTGTGGCTAGCATTTAATTTAATCAGACAAACATACAATCAAAAATTTTAGCCAACGTGGTTTCAATCAAATTGCTGGTTGTATTTTGGTCTTTCTAAAAAAATATATGCATTATTTGTTGCTGTTAAATATTACATTGGTGCTTTGGGAAACTTCATTAAACAACTGACATATATAGAACCCATTATTGATAAAAACCCAAGTGTCCCCTTCCCCCATGGTCATTGCTTTTAGGCTGTATTTCCAAAATCTTGCATTTGTGAAGGTGATCTATTTGTCTACTTGTTTGATTATTTATTTATATGATGTACATAGTTTTTGAAAGTCTATTTAGACTTGAATATAGAGCATTACATTTATTTCTTCTAATCTTGTTGATCAGGTCAAAAGTTTCAGCCTTTAATAATTGTCCATCTCATTTCTCAAAGTGTATGCAATCCCTGAACATGAAGAAGATAGCAAATTTTGTGCTGGATTATCATAATTTAAATCTTCCTCCAGGTGGCACTTTCTATCTCAGGTAAGTTGAAGTCTCAGCACACAGTTCCCCACATGCACATGTACCATGCAGGTGTTCCATAAGGGTCTTTGCTACTCTCTGTAACTCTTTGTCTGTGGATCTCACAGTTTTCTGTACCTTTCTAGGAGTGAGGTTGTTGTAGGCTGGTGTCTGTCCACACAGTACTTATAAGTGTTGTACACCTTTGGGAATGTCCTCAAGATGGGTGCAGAGGTCGCCATGAAGATGAGAACAACTGTGAAGAGATCTGCTCATGTCAGAATTGTCATATGGTTTATTAATGCGGATACTTAAGTGTATTGCAACTAAATAATTACATCCCTGCATTTGGCACAAGTACCTGAATTTACCACAGAGTTTGGCTTTTCCCAGAAAAGTGTGAAAGCTGCTGTGAGTGTGGTCATCTGAGACTCCAGCAGTAATTCCCAATTATGGTTTATTGAGAGGAAGGTTCCATCTTCATTCAGTTATAAGAGTGACCATGGAACATTTCCATCTTCCAAGATGACTCATCTATCCAGCTCAGCACAGGATGACTTCAGCCTGTTTCTGTGGAGAGACAAGATAGCAAATGCAATAAAGGAATCTAGCCTCCCAGGGCTTGGAGTTGCCATTCTAGGGTAGAGTTACCCAGGGTAGGAAATGTAAGACTCCACAACAGGCTTTTGTGAAGGGAACAAAAGTCAGGGAAAATTGCATAGTGAGTGAATTGTTTAGGCCCATCATGGCTTATGCATAGAGATACTATCTCCCTGGAAATATCATTATACTTGTCTCCCTCCTGTATTAAGGATGTGAGAATGATAAATAACACTCATCATCAAAGATAGCCAAGGGAAATGCATCATCACCATTTTTAGTTCCTTTACAGATAGGCTTCTAAAATTTAGTTCAAAGAAAAATTCAGTTCAGATCTTTCTTAACACTAAATATTTAAGAAATTTCTTTCATTCAATTAAAACCTGTCTATACAATACATGAATATCAAATAGCTCAGCCAGATTTAGAAAATAAAAATAGATAAGTTCTGTATCTTATCTAGCAATCATAATTACAAGGAGTCTTCACACACAGGTATTTACACAGGTTATAAGAACCTTTTGTTCTTGGCAAAAGTTTCTTCTTTTTTTATTATTGTTATTTTTATTATAAAGATGTGGGGTATAATTCAGGGTTAGGCATACAAACACTGATTATGCAGGTACCCTTGTTGATGAATATGCCCCTCCCTCCCCTAGCAATTTCCCTCAACTGCCAATCCCACCTCCCCTCCCCTGACAGTTTCTCACTACTGCCAAATGCTTTCTTGTAGTATTATAAATGTTCAAGTTCTGCTTATGAGTGAGAACATATGGTACTCTATTCTTTTGTTTCTGTGATAGATCATTGAGTATGATCAATTCCAAATCCATTCAAGTTGCTGTGAACTCCATATATTTGTCCGTCTTTATGGCTGCATAATATTCCATTGTGCACATGTACCACATTTTCTTTCTTTCTTTCTTTTTTTTTTTGAGTTGGAGTCTCACTCTGTCGCCCAGACTGGAGTGCAGTGGCCGCTCCCGGCCACCGCAGCCTCAACCTGCTGGGCTCCGGCGATCCTTCCACCTCAGCCTTCCGAGTAGCTGGAACTACAGGGGCGCACTACCACGCCCGGCTAATTTTTTGATTCATTGTAGAGATGAGGTCTCGCCAAGTTGCCCAGGCGGATCTTGAACCTGCAGCCTCAGGCAATCCACTCATTTCAGCCTCCCAAGGCACAGGATTACAGGCTGAGCCACCGAGTCCAGCTCCACATTTTCTTTATCCAGTCTAACTTCTATGGGCAACATGGTTCCATGCCTTTACTATTGTGAATAGAACTGCAATAAACATACGTGTGCAGGTATCTTTCTTGTAGAATGATTTGAGTTCATCGGGGTATATTACCAACAGGGAAATTGCTGGGTCATATGGAAGGTCAATTTCTAGTTATTTCAGAAATTGCCACACTGTCTTCCAAAGAGGTTGCACTACATTCTCACCAGCAGTGTAGAAGCATTCCTTTTTTTCCACATCCTTGCCAGCATCTGCTGTTGTTTTATTAATGATAGCCATTCTTACTGGGATTAGGTGGTAGCTCAATGTGGTTTTGATTTGCATTTCTCTGATGATGAGTGAGACTGAGCACTTTTTCATGTGTCTGTTGGCTGCCCGTATACCTTCTTCTGAGAAGTGTCTATTCATGTCTTTTGCCAACTTTTTAAAGGGACTGTGTGTTTTTTTTTCCTTTCAGTGCATTTGAGTTCCTTGTAGATCTTAGATGATAGGCCTCTTGCCAGATATACAGTTGACAAATATTTTTTCCCTTTCTGTGGGCTGTCTCCCTGCTCTCTTGATGGTTTCTTTTGCTTTGAAGAAGCTCATTAGTTTGATGAGGTCCCACTTGTCTATCTTATTTCTTAACGTATTGGACTTTAGGGTTCCGAATACGAATTGGTTGCCAGTTCCAATTTCCATAATGGTGTTTCCTGCATTTTCCAAGATTCTTATAGTTCTAGGTTTCACATTTAGGTCTTTGATCCATTTAGAGTTAATTTTTGTGAATGGTGATAGGTAGGAGTCCTGTTTCAATCTTTGGCATGTGGTCACTCAGTTTTCCAGTCCCATTTACTGAATAGGTTCTCCACTCCCCAGTGGTTGTTGTTGGAGGCTTTGTCAAAGATGAGTTGGTTGAGGAATTGAGACCTTGCTTCTGGAGTCTCTATCTTATTCCATTGGTCTATGTGCCTGTTCTTGTAATAATACCAGGCTGTTTTGATTACTGTAGCCTTATAGAAAAATTAAGTCTGGAAGTGTGATACCTCCTGCTTTGATTCTCTTGCTAAGGATTGTTTTGGCTATTTATGGTCATTTATGAATCCATATGAATTTCTGTATTGTCATTTCCAGGTCTGAGAAGAATGATGTTGGTAACTTAATGTGTATTGCGTTGAATCTGTAGATCGCCTTAGGTAGGATGGGCATTTTAACAATGTTGATTCTTCTTATCCATGAGCATGGAATATTTTTCCATTTGTTTGTGTCTTCTTGTATTTCTTTGAGCAGTGTTTTATAGTTCTCATTGTAAAGGTCTTTCACTTCTCTGGTTAGGAAGATGCCAAGGTATTTCTTTTCTGTTCTTTTTTTTTTTTTTGTGGCTAGGTGAATGGGATTGTGCTTTTTATTTGGGTCTTTGCCTGCTTGTTGTTGGTGTATAGGAATGCAACTGTCTTTTGCATGTTTATTTTGTACTCTGAGACTTTGCCAGAGTCCTTTATAAGTACAAGCAGGTTTCTGACAGATTCTCTTGGATTTTCAAGGTGTAGGATCATATCATCAGCAAAAAGAGATAACTTGATTTTCTCTTTTCCTATTTGGATACCCCTGATTTCCTTCTCTTGTCTAATTTCCCTAGTTAGAACTTCCAACACAATGTTGAACAAGAAGGGTAAGAGTGGGCAGCCTTATCTTTTTCCAGTTTTCAGGGGAAATGCTTCCATTTTCTGTCCATTTAGCAATATGTTCACTGTGGGTTTATCATAGATGGCACTTACTATTTTGAGGTATGTTCCTTCTATATCTAGGTGTTTGAGGGACTTTATCCAGAAGTGATGCTGGATTTTATCAAAAACTTTTTCTGCATCTAATGAGATAATCATGTGTTTCTTGTTTTTACAACTGTTGTATTTAATGACATTTATGGTCTTGAGAATGTTGAACCAGCCCTGCATCCCGGGGATGAAGCCTACTTGGTCATGATGGATGATTTTTGAGATGTGTTTTTGGATTCAATTTGCTAGAATCTTATTGAGGATTTTTGCATCTATGTTCATACAGGATATTGGCCTGTAGTTCTTTTTTTGTAGTTGGATCTTTACCTGGTTTGGGTATCAATGTGATGTTAGCTTCATAAAATGATTTGGGGAGAATTTCATCTTTTTCAATTGCCTGGAATACTTTCAGTAGGATTGGTATCAGCTCCACCTTGTATGTTTTGTAGAATTCTGTTGGAAAGTCATCTGGTCCAGGGCTTTTTTTGGTAGGTAGTTTTCTTTTGACAGCATCAATCTCCTGGGTTGTTATTGGTCTATTTAGTGTCTCAATGTCTTCTTGAGGAGACAGTGGAGAGGTTGTGTGATGTCAGAAAGTCTTCCATTTCATTTAGGTTATCAAGTTTGTTTCCATACAGGTGTACATAGTAATCTCTGATAATATTTTGCATTTCCTCAGGGTTAGTTGTGATTTGTCTTTTGTATTTCTGATTGTGTTTATTTGGGCTTTTTCTCTCTTTTTTTGGTCATTCTGGCTAGGTCATCCTGGTAATTCTTTCAAAGAACTAGCTTTTTGTTTTGTTGATGTTTTCTATGATAGTTTGTCTTCTATGTCCCATATTTGGGTTCTTATTTTTGTGATTTGGATTCCTCAGCTAAAGTTGGGGTTTTGGTAATCTTCTCTTTCCAGCTCTCTTAGGTGATTTGTTAGGTTCTCAACATTTTCTTGATGTGTGCTTGTAGGGATATAAATTTCCCTCTGCAAACTGCTTTCAGGGCATCCAAGAGGTTTTGGTAAGATGTTTCTTCATTTGTTTCCAGTAATCTTTCAATTTCAGCTTTGATTTCAGTGTTGACCCAGTAGTTGTTCAGCATGATGCTATTTAGTGTCCATGTCTTTGAGGACTTTGGGGAAATGTTGGTGAGTTGATATTTATTTTTATTCCACTGTGGTCTGAAAATGTGCATGGCAAGATTCCAACCTTACAGAATTTGTTTATGCTTCATTTATGGCCAAGGATATGATAAATCTTGGAGTATCTTCCATGTAGTGATAAATAGAAAGTATATTCTGTGGTTGTTGGATGGAATAATCTGTAGGTATCTATTTAGTCCATTTGATCAAGTGTCAAGTTTAGGTTCTGGATCTCCTTGTTGATTTTTTGCCTTGATTATCGATCTAGGGTTGTAAGTGTGTATTCAAGTCCCCTGCTATAATAGTGTTAGAGTTAATATCTTTTTTTAGTTTATTTAGTAGTTGTTTTATAAATGCTGGTGCTCCTGTGTTGCATATATGTTTAGGATGGATATTTCTTGTTGATAGATTGAACCTTTTATCATTATGTAGTGTCCTTTTGCATCTTTTAAAATTTTTGATAGCTTAAAGGTTGTTTGTCTGATATCAAGATGGCACCTCCTGCCTTCTTTTGTGATCCATTTGCCTGGAAACTTGTTTTCCAACCTTTAACTTTGAATCTGTGTGCATCCCTTGAAGTGAGATGAGTCTCCTGAATGCAGCAAATAATTGGATCATGGTTTCTTATCCAGTCTGTCATTCTGTGTCTTTTCAGTGGTGCATTTAGTCCATTCACACTCAAGCTGATTATTGAAATATGTTTGTTTATCACTGCCATGAGGTTCTTATAAAGTTTTTCCTTTGTTTGCTTGTTTTCTTTTGGCTTTGGAGTTAATGTATGTGGGTGTTTTCAAGTTTCTTGCTGTGCTATATTCTCTGCTAATTCTGTGCTCTGCTGTTCTCTTGGGAAGTGTGTGGTCAATCTTTTTCTTCTTTCTTCTGTGCTTAACACCTTTTTAATTGTCTCCTGTAGAGCTGATCTGGAACCTGCATAATCTCTTAGGCATTGGATGTCTAGGGAGGATTTTAATTCTCCATTGCTGATGAAGATGAGCTTGGCTGGATAAGAAATTCTTGGTTTAAATTGTTTATCTTTGAGGACTTTGAATATAGGACTCCAGTCTCTTCTTGCTTTTAATATTTCTGCTGATAGGTTCACTGCTATTCTGATTTGTTTTCTTCAGTAGGTAGTCTGACCTTTCTCTCTTGCTGCTTTTAGGATTTTTTCTTTTGTGCCTACTTTGTGTAGGTGAATTACTATGTGTCTAGGGGTTGGTCTTCTCATTTGATGTCTTTTGGGGGCTCTCTGTATCTCTTGTGCTTGGCTGATCTCATCTCTCATGAGATGGGGAAAGTTTTCTTGGATTACTTCCTGGAATACTTGCTCCAAGTTGTTCTCCATTTCTCTTTTTCTTCTAGGATACCAATCAGGCATAGGTTTGGCCTCTTGATATAATCACACATCTTTTATAGGCTTTGTTCTTTCTTTCTGTCTTTTTTCTATGTTTTTTACAGATTGGGCGAATTCCATGTTCTGGTCTTCAAGTTCTAAGATTCTTTCTTCAGCTAGATTAATTCTGCTTTTTGTGCTTGTCATCTTGTTACTTGTTTCCTGGATGAAATTTTTTATTACTAAAATCTCTGTTACAAGTTTTTTCAGTGTTACATCTTGTCTTTTTTGAGTCCTATTCACTCTTTCCAATCATTTCCTAATCCCTGACATATTCTGGGGACTGTCTTTGGTGACTTCCATTGTTTGGGCACCAAGATCTGATTTTTCAGGAGTTTTGTCTTTGGTACCCCTGAAATTGCCTGAGGTTTTCCTTTGACTTTTCCTCATTTGTGACAGATCTCTTGTTTTTCTCTTAGTTCTGTTATTCAATGTCAGTGGGAGAGGTTTTCCGTTCTGACATTTGCTCAGACCTCTATTCTCCCCTGATCCTGTTCTGGATTTGTTCTATTATGAAATAGGATGGTGGATGGGAAGATTTGCTGTCTCTTGTAGCTTTCAAAATTCAAATAAAGTGGGAGATGCAGTGCTAGGAATCAGATACCACTTGAAAATTAATATGTTCACTTATTGTGGTATGTTTTCCCTGAGACCCACTCCCAACTAGCACTCTATATGATGATGCAAAGCAGAAACCAATGCAAAAGCAATTGAACACATACACGCACACTCCAAAACAATCTGGAATAACAAAAAAACAAAACAAAACAATTAGCAACAAAAAGACCCCCAAGAAAGCTAAACACACATGTGCATACCTAGCACAAAGTGAATAGAGAAGAAAAACAGAAAGACTGAAGGGGGCAAGGGGATTCAGGTCAAACCCTCACATGTCTATTGACATTCCCCTTAAACTATAAAAAGTGAATGTTAAAAAGACCTAGAAGAACAAAAGAACAAAAATCAACAACCACAACAAAATTGAAAGATGAACACTCAATCAATCACATACGCACAAAAACAGAAAATGACAAAAGAAGAAAGAAACAGAAAAAGAAAAGAAAAATTAAAAGAAAAATTTTGGAGTGGATGCAGATCAAACCCTCACATACACATTCATGCTCAAAGGAAAAATATTTTTAAAATAGTGAACTAACAAGCAAACAGCCAAAACAATTTTTTTAATTAAAAAATAATTGAAAATTTAAAAAACAAACAAACAAAAAATCCTGCCCTCATGTAGCAGACTCTGTAATTGTTCCTCTAATCAGGTCTCTCCTGCAGAGCCACCTCTTTCACTCTCTCCTCAGGGAACGAAGCAGGGAAGGAGGAAGGACAGTAGAGGTGAATGGGGCTGGGGCTGCAGGCATCTCCCCCGACTCTCCTATGGTCAGGGAGATCTCTGGTGGGTAGGTAGGGGACTGTCTCTTCCCCAGGTATGTACGCTCACCGGGGTGCCACAGCCAAGCCTATCCTGGAATGGAAATCTCCTATTGCGACTGATGTCCAGGCTCCACCTGGGTTTGTCCCTCTCAGATATAGCCCAGCTGTGTGGGTCTGAGGTTCAGAGGATTGCTGGAAAGGAGGGGGTTTGGGTCAGCCCCGGACTCACCACTGATCTCTTTGGAGTTCTTCCTCCTCCTTTTCTGGCCACACCCTTTGTCCCACAGCTGGATCAGAGTAGGGGATGGGGCGCCTGGAACTCAGTGCTTGTCAGGTCCCTCTAAAGTTTGTGCTCTCAGGATATTCCCTTTGGGCCACAATCAAGCCCTGAGTAGTTGATCTGCCAGTCACAGAGATCAGTTCTGTTGATCCGTGATGAGCAAATTGGAGCACTTTCCTGCCCCCCACTTCAATATGGTGGTGGGGTGCCTCTCTTGTCCTCTTCTGTGGGAACTTGCCTCTGGACTCTGTCAGTAGCCCCTTCTAGTACCCTGCAAGGCGCTGAAGAGATGAGGTAAAGCCCAGTGCAGTCTCTCTCCTGCTTCAACGGTGAGAGAGCGCCTGGGGCAATAGCGTCTCCCTGCCACTTTTCCAAAGGAAAACGTCTGTCCATTTTAAAAACAATGATGCACCACTTCTGCAACCCAGGAAGAGCCAGGGACGAAATAGAGAAGCTGTAGCACCAGCTGTTGCACAAGGGACCTGACCACCCGCTCATGAGCCCCACTTAGACAATCTCTCCCAGTGTTTTCTTGCCGGGAGGGTTTGTTGAGAGGTAGGGAGGGAGGGAGGGAGGGAGGGAGGAAGGAAGGAAGGAAGGAAGGAAGGAAGGAAGGAAGGAAGGAAGGGAGGAAGGAAGGAAGGAAGGAGAAAGAGAAAATGGTGCTCGGTTTCTGTATCCTGGGAATTGCTAGAGTCTAAGTCCAGATGCTGTGGCACCAGTGGCCGCACCAGGAGAGCCCTGGCTGCTAGCTCCCTAGCCATCATTCAGTCAGACACTCATAGGCTCACTCACTCACCAGCATGTACACAAGATTTTCCATACACTCACTCACATGGGGACGTGCATAGTCTGACTAGCTCGGCAGCCATCTTCCTCGCCCTCCCTTCCAAAGTTAATTTTTCCAGGCCCCAGAAAGCAAGTCACAACAAATTGGAATTTCCCTAAAAACAATTTTGAAAAAATTGAAGCCTCACAGAAACATAATTTTTAAAAATTCAAAGCTGTCTCTGGTTTAAGGTGCAACTACCTTCAAAAGTCTCCACCCCGAGAAGTACAAAGAGAAGAAAATAACTCCCCTAAGATTTTTTCTACTATTGGAAAACATTTACAGGGTTTTATTTTATAGATCTTATGATTGAGACAAATCAATGCATAGCCTTTGTACATGGGCAGGTGGAACATCTGTAGTGACTGAATTCAGTATTATTATTTTCTTAAAATAATTAATAGATCAAACTCTAGGAATTCTTGGAAACTTAATAAAGGATAGTTGGTACTGAAGATCAAATGTTTTCCCCGAAAATTTCAAGGGCTCTGCTACAAAAGTGTAGTAGTAGTGTGTAAAAAGCATGTGGGAACAGTAGACCCATAGTCCAAACAGTCTTCTGGAAATAGCTCAACAGAGCCAGGGCTTCGATTTTGATGGATTTGTGGACTCAGTCAAAAGAATTAGAAAAAAAACAAACGTCAAACAGAAAAACAAAAACAACAGCAACAAAAAATGAGGAAAATGCTCTATAGAAGCATTGGAATGTGTAAGCTGGTTATACTTAAGGTTATTTTAGTTGGCACATAGATACTTTTTTTAACTTTTAACATCATAATGCACATTAAGAAATTTAACACAAAAAAATAATGATTTCATGGGTTGTAAACTTAGACTATGGCTGAATTTAATTTCTTTTTGCATCTAAAAAATAAGTTAACTTAAAGAAAAGTATTAAGCACATGAAGGCACAAGTGCCATGTGTTATATTCATTTGGTAAAAGTTGTGATGGTGGTATATACATTCACTTTAGGAAGTGTCCCATAAGAGGGTTACTTCCATTCAAGATTATGAGAAAGATATCTATTCCACAGAGAAGAAAACAGTATCTACTGCTACAGCCTCCCCTGATTCCCAGGGAGTCTCAGTCATGAGTCACTCACTCCCTAGTAAGGTCATCCTGGCCTGTAGCTCTATGGAGCATGGGATGCTCAGTCAGAGAAAGACACTGGGCAGTAAAGAAGAAGCAGCAAAAGGACCAAACATGTAAGAGCTCTTTAAGTAATGGCCCAGCATACATTAATGACATTGTCATGCGCAGACCTGCATTCCACAGACTCCCACATGTCCACCATGGAGACCCCTCTAGAACTGCCACAGTGAAGACACTGCACTGATTTTCCCAAATGGAGTCACAAAAGAGAGAGAATTTATTTTGAAAAATGATAAATCAAATCTGACCAAAGCTGTGCTTCAAAATTTCTTTTTAACTAAGGCTATCTTCTTAAGTTTTTCCATAGCATTTGTAGCTGCTTTTTGGCAGCTGTCACCAATAACCTTCCCAAAATCACTTGGGCAACTCCTACCCACCTTTGGCACAAGAAGAGCTATTTCTCCAGTTTAAAGATTCACTTAAATCATTCATTGGTGCCAGAAGCTGCCAAAGACTTGTCACATATCAATTAATGAGTCTTTCATAGGTTCTCTATTGCATACCAGCTCTGAGTTTTATACTTTTAAGCATATTTATGTTGATTTGTGGGGACCAATTACCATTAGGTTTTCATAACAGTCAAACAATGGAACCATATGTGTCTTTAATTCTCCAAAGTACATTGAGCACATATGAAAATGGTAGCTGGAAATCTTACTTCTCAGTATTAGCAGTAAGTGTAGCTTTGTTAGAAGAAGATAGTGAGCAACACAAGAAATGAACTATAAGAAGAAATTTTTTTCAGAATCAGAGTCTCTCTTGAGTTATCTGGCATTATGACTTCAGCAACATTTATGACCAGCTACAACTTTACCAGAGTAGACATCAATCTCATCTTCTATGAACACAAGAAGAAACCAACCTCCAGCAGCCCTAGAGTAAACGTGTAGTAAAGAATTTAGCCTTGTCCAGAGAGCTGTCTGTCCTCCTTTGGTCCCTGATGGTAAAGTCTTGCCTGATAAATGCATTTTTGTTTACCTGGGATTCTTGAGTCACACCAAATCACAGTAATGTGATTTAGGGTATGGGCTCTGGGTAACAGTATATTATGACTACTCTTCAATTGAGTCTCTTCAAACTGAGATCTCATAGAGGAAAGCCTCTACCAACATACAACAGGCAAGTAAATAGCAGACAAAGAAGAGGCAATAACAATAAAACAGGTCATAATAATAATAATAATAGGAAAAAATAGAGCATGTGGTTTTATGAGACTGATATGCTGCTGGCTGCACTAAGAAGACACCTCTCAGGTCATTTGGTTTTAAACTACCAAGATCTGAGGGCCGAATGTAACAGCATCACAACTGTCCTCTCCTGACTGATACAGTGATATAAATAAAGTGCTGGAAAGAAAATCTGACCTATAGGAAATCCGCAAGTGCCAGCTTTTCTTATGGCTCAATGTCCAAAACTCCATGCAGAGTTAACAATCAAGTTGTAGTACATACTAGCAGTTCAATACCATGTATGTTTTATAAAACATAAAACTTTAACTTTTCTATAAGTACATATATACATATGTGAATGCACAGCAAATTGTTTGGAAGTGTGTTCACCAAATAGGCAAGAGGCAAGGTTTTTGGAAGGGGATTGGAAAGAATGAAGAAGAGACCAGGTTTAGAGAAGAGATTAGTCAAATAAAGGCCTGTACCTTATTATTGTCAACTCAAAAGAAAAAAATGATTGATATATTCTTATATATTCCAATAACAAGAAGGATCAAGAAATAAAGAAAAACGTAAACCTGACCCGGGATTGATAATTTAAGACTATACTTGTATTCAAGTCATTCTAACCTCTAAGATCAAGCTGTTTAGATAGCTTCTAATAAGGTAAAAGCAGGACGACAGAAAAAATATTTTTTAAAAATATTATGTTCATATCTTTTGCCCACTTTGTAATGGGGCTGTTAGTTTTTTTTTTTCTTTTTGACACTTTTGAGTTCCTTGTAGATCCTAGATGTTAGGCTTTTGTCAGACATACAGTTGGCAAATATTTTTTCTTAGTCTGTGGGTTGTCTCACCGCTCTCTCAATGGTTTCTTTGGCTTTGCAGAAGCTTGTCAGTTTGATGAGTTCCCACTTCCTATCGTGTCTCTTATGGCATGGGCACTTGGGGTTTTGATCAGGAATTGGTTGCCATTTCCAATTTCCATAAGGGTATCTCCTGTATTTTCTAAGGTTCTTATGGTTTGAAGATTTAAATTTAGGTTTTTGATCCATCTAGAGTTGATTTTTGTGTAAGGTAATTGGTAGGGGTCTTGTTTTAATCTTCTGCATGTGGACAGTCAGTTTTCCAAGCACCATTTACTGAATAGGTTTTCCTCTTCCCAGTGGTTGATAGCGGAGGTTTTGTCGAAGATGAGTTGGTTGAGAAATTGAGGTTTTGCTTCTAGAATCTCTATCCTGTACCATTGGTCTACATGTCTGTTCTAGTACCAATAGCAGGCTGTTTTGATTATTGTAGCTTTATAATAAAGCTTAAAGTCTGGGGGTGTGATGCTTTCCACCTTGTTTTTTTTTTTTTTGTTTTTTGGGTTTTTGTTTTGCTGAGAATTGTTTTGGCTATTCCTGGTCGCTTATGTTTCATCAAAGAAATGCAAATTAAAACCACACTAAGATGCCACTTAACTGTAGCCAGGGTGGCCATCATCAACAACTTAAAAAACAACAGGTGCTGGAGAGGATGCGGCAAAAGGGGAACACTTCTACACTGTTGGCGGGAGTGTAAACTAGTACAGCTTCTATGGAAAACAGTGTGGTAATTCCTAAAAGATCTAAAAATCCACCTCCCATACAACCCCACAATCCCCCTACTGGGAATACACCTGAAGGAACTCAAATCACTTTATGAAAAAGATACCTTCACATGCATGTTTATTGCAGCATTATTCACAATAGCAAAAACACGGAAACAACTGTGCTGCCCGTAGAAAGAGGACTGGATTTAAAAAATGTGGTATATATACATGATGGAATATTACACAGCCATAAAGAGGGCAAAATTATGAACTTCACAGCAACTTGGATGAACTTAGGGGCTACGATTCTGAGTGGTCTATCACAGAAACAAAGAACCAAGTATCATACGTTCTCACTCATAAGCGAACCTTGAATAATTATCGAAGAAAGGGATTGGCTGTGGTGGGAAATTGCCAGGGAAGGGAAGGGGTGGGATTGGCAGTAGTGGGAAACTGCTGGGGGTGGGGGGTGGCACACCTCATCAACAAGGGTATCTGCATAATGAACATTCGTATACCTAACCCTAAATAGTATCCCGCGTGTCTAAAATTTAAAAATGTTTAAAATAGTATAAATATATAAACCTATCAGAGCCTTCAATGGATTAAGTTTGTGGTCAAAAGGGAGATAAAGTCTGCCTGCTCCGTTGTCCTCTTGTCCCCTTCTGCCATGACATCTGGTATTCATGGCCAATCTTAACATGACACACTCAACATCACCTTTTCCCAGAGATTCAGGTGAATAAAGCAAGAGGGTCGCCTCTCCAGATTTTACTCCATTCATTGAACCAGTCCTCACGGAACACGGTTGTGCCCCTGGTGATGTAGATGTATTGGAGAATGAGACAGATGGGGATCTCTGCTCTGCTGTAGCTCACGGCCAACATGCTCCATGTCAGCTGCAGCTCCCTTGCTTCATTCCATCTTCTCATATGTTAAATAGAGTATACTATTCTTTCTCTCCTGGAGTCAAAGACAGCTTTGAGAATTAAAGACAATTTTGGGAAGACTGACTAAAACAAATAAGCAAAACAACATCTAGCAATGTTATTCAAGTATGTTTCACACATGTGGAGCTTAATTGATCAGTAGAAATCATCAAGCCAGTCTGAAATCTGCATATCACATCCAGGCATTTGGTTACATGCTGGCTTCTCCTAAGATATGCAGGTCTCTGACAAAGAAACCCTCTGGGACCCATCTGCTTATCTCATGTTACCTGGCATTCCCATGTCAAAATCATATGATATTTAAATGCTGACCAAGTTCAACTTGCCTCTCTTTTTCCTCATATAGAGCAAGTTCTAATTTCTAAAACAGATGTAAGTTTACATAGAAAATATGGAGGGTGATATTTGCTAGAAATTAAATAACAAGTTAGTACGCTAATCCAAGACAGTATGTAATTTCAAATTTCAGTACCTATCAGTCCCTAAAAAAACATGAAAAAGTAGTTTTAAATGTGGTAGTGCCTAGAGAATCAATTAAAATATTAGATAAGATTAAAGTTTTGACTTTATGTCTTAGGAATAATAGTTATCCAGTGGAATGGGAAAAGACTTTTGGGAGAAAGCTACTATGAGCACTTACCCAGCACAGAGATCAGGTAAAACAACATTAGTTATTGATACTAAATGCTAAATTCCTGCTATGTGGCCACATTGGAAGTCAACAACAAAGAAGATATTTGAGAAGTGAGCCTTATGTATTCCATCAATAAGATTATTTTATCAAGAATTATATCCCCCATGGACACTGCAGGATGAAAATTGGGTGATTCTTTGACATTTCTATTGACAAGCTTGAAACTGATGAACTAACAACGTGAAAGAATGTTTCCTCTTTAGAAAGTGGGGACTTAATCAAAGAGAAGCCACAGCATTATAAACCCCATGAGGAAAGGAACTGCATTCCTTTTAACCAGTGTCTAGCATGGAGCCAGGTACATGGCATGGTTTTCAAGTAATATCTGTAGAACAAGTGGGAGACCATCAACCAATGCTGTGATAATCACCGACTGGGAATTTTTCTCTTCTTAATCCCACTGTCACAGGATCATTAACAGGTTGCCTGGCAGCCATCGTGTGAACATGTCCCTACCCACCTGGCTGCCATGGATTGGTCCAGAAATGAACACCTGACACAGGCAGGGCTCATGAGCCATTTCTTTGGGGAATTAGGAAAAAGAGCTAATGGATTCCAGCCTTGATCTGCCTCCCCTTTTGAAAATAAAATATGTTAACTCAGGAATACTGAATGTCCATTTTCTGTCACATGAGCTGGAAAGTAGAGAAGACAGGGAGAGATGAAACAGATTAGCAGACAGAAGAGCTGAAAGTTAGAGACAGCTTCCTAGGGAACAGCATTTTTGGTTCCAGCCCATTCTCAGAGAGTGGCTACTTCCCTGTCTTTGGATTCTGCAAGGCATGTTGTATTAAAACAAATCTCCATCAGTTCTCCAGTTAGCCCCAATGAATTTCTCTTATTTGTAACCAGAAAAATCTCACCAAAGGATTCAAAGAGAAAATAAATCAATGTCCTTTGCAATCTGAGCTTGCTGGGGGATTTGTTGATCTGAAGGTATCATGTCCTTCACAGGAAGTGTAAAGTACTGGTGGCTTCCTCATTTGTACATGTGCTTTGCTTTTTCAGTCACAGACAGATACTGATCATCACACCATCACTTCAGGATGCACACAATGACAGGCTGTGAAGAGAATCAGGAGACATGGGTTCAAGTCCTAGTTCTACCACCAACATCTTGGCAAGTGTGACCCAGCAGTAATCTCTCTGATTTCCATTTCTTATTCAAAAAGGTGGAAGTAATAGTCCCCAGTCCACCAACCTACCAAAAATGAAAAAGTTCTTTGGAAATGATTAATGATGAATTTTTTTAAAAAAATAATGATATACTTGAATGGGGGCAAACAGCTGGTTTGGAAAGTCCAAGGAAAGAAGGCCTCACCAAAATCACGTATACACACATTAAGCAGGTGAAGAATAAGACCAGGGCAGTCCAAGTGAGTATGGAGACAAAAGCAGAAATCCTGAGAAGGAACTCTTATTATTAAACCATTTAAGATCACTGAGATATGACGCCACTTGCCCAAGTCTGCACATCCAGTAAGTAGCAGAGGATGAATCCACACTCATGGATGCCCAGTGTGGGAGCACACACTGTTTTATGTTTGTGTGGTTGTATTTAGAGAATGTTTTATAAGAAAATTAGCTGAGTCAAGATTACATTTACAACATCAACAAAAGACTCTTGAAAACAAAAGTTTGCCTAAAGTAAAAAGAAACAACAGTCTTAGGACTCAATAGCTACAATCTGCTTCTAAGTATAATCAAACAAGTTCAATTTAACTGTCATATCAAACAAAGCACCTTGAATTATTGGAATTTTCTATTTCCAATTTCTAATTTTAGTATTTTCAAAGCACTCTCGTTCAAGCCCCAATATCGTTTGAGGGTCATTTTTTTTCCTGAAAAACAGTGCTGCCCTTTGGGATGCCTTTCTTTGCCACTCCATGACATAAAGCTGCATTCCTGATATACATCAGGGAGCACACACTCTTAACCAATGCCCTGAACTCCTTGGTGGAAATTGTTTCCAAAGAAGACGCAATTGCTACAGTCATGGAAATCAGAGATGAACTATGGGTGGTTAGTTGCTATGCTGTATCTGAGCAGAGTTATGCTGTTTTAAGGAAGATAGAAAAGTATAAAGAACTTGAACAAACCATATTTATGGCATCGCCTCATCTTCAGTAAAGGCAATGAATAGGTGAATAAACCAATGAAGTCCTCAACATCCCTGGTTTTTATGTTCTGAGACTGAATATATCAGTCTGTTAGAAGCGTAAACAACTGCTTTGTTCTGGGACAGGAAAGACAGACTAAAGATTTATTCTCTGATTGGGGGAGAAAGGGAGGGGCATAACCATGCAAAGTGCTAAAAACACAGAGAAAATGGCAATAAGAGTAGACACAAGCCTAAATAAAGAGAAAAATATAACAGAGAGACAGAAATGGAAGAAATAGAATATGGAAGAAAGATAAAGATAGATTATATTAGATCTATTGGATAAAGATAAAAAAGATAACTTTAAACAAAAACTGATAGAAATCTAGAGATTTATAGTTAGAGAATGAGAATGAACATGATTAGAGACAGAGGGAGAAGGTAAACATAGACATAAAGCAGAAAGAAAGAAAGGAAAGCAGAAAACATGCAAGACTATGAAGAGACAGAAACAAAGTAGAAACAGAAAAAAAGAGCACCCGAAACAGAGGTAAGTAGTCAGCTATGCACTGACAGAGAGAGAGAAGGGAAGGAAAACTTTGAGGCAGGTAAAAGGAGACATCAGCAGAAGGAAATGAAAGCACAACAGGACAGACAGCGTCCGAGTTTAAACTTTCTTGTGGATTATCTGTGTTTCTCCAGCCTGTGTTTCTGCCAAATGCTTAGGCCTTTGTACACCCTATTCCCAGTGCTTGATAACGATGACCTAAGTACTTATCTTTTTTTGTACCTGAATCTATTAGCACTTTAGTAAATTTTCATCTCATTTCAATCATACCTCATTGCTAGTGTTCTTTTTGTTGTTGTTTTTTTTTGAGTTGGAGTCTCACTCTGTCACCCAGACTGGAGTGCAGTGGCTGCTCCTGGGCTCCGGCAATCCTTCCGCCTCAGCCTTCCAGTAGCTGGAATTATAGGCGTGCATGACCATGCCCGGCCAATTTTTTGATTTATTGTAGAGATGAGGTCTCGCCAAGTTGCCCAGGCGGGTCTCAAATCCACGGGCTCAGGCAGTCCACTCACCTCAGCCTCCCAAATGCGGGATTACAGGCTGAGCCACCGAGCCCGGCTGCTGGTGTTCTTTTTATCTGAAGAAATCTTCTTATCCAGCTTGGAATCAAAATTTAACAAGCCATCAGTTTCCACAGGACTCATAAGCAAATAGCAGCTGTTTAATTAAAACTTCAGCTTGATTAGGCAACACTACAGAGAGGAAAACTCTAGAGGAAAAATATGAAACTCTTAAAAATCAAGCCTGAAATAAAAACTTTATTTAAACATGAATGAACACCCTTGTACAGGAGAAACTGTAATCGTGTCAGTGCCTCATAGGTTGCAATGACTGGAGTCTTGGGTTGAGTTTTCCATCTCTAATAGGGGGTTCATCTCTGACTTTGACTCTACTGGGAGCTTCTTCAAGGGAAAGAACAGGTCTAAGTTCATTTTGTATGTTAAAGTGCAGTACAGGACCTGAAACAGAGAGGGCGCTTCAAAGCAAAATAAAACACAAAACGGCATGTCGTATCTCACACGCAATTGACTTACATCGTATTAAACATAGGTGGTTTGGGAAAGGGTAAACCGTGCTGTCCCCTTCTTTAATCCCGGATCTGCCACAGTGACCCAAGATGCAACTTGGCAGAGCATGTCTAGTTGAGGCAAATGTATGAAATATCTATGGTTAAAAAAAAGGAAAGAACATTTTTTAGAGAAAATCCACAAAATACTCTGATCCTTTTCATACCTCCACATCAATTCATTTTTTAAATTTTAGATAAAATAGCAAGTGGCAAAATCTTTTGAAAAAAAATACATTTTTTATATACAAATTGAATATAATTCTATATTATAAATTATACGCCTATTCCTTCCACATTTGATTTACCAAAAAGAAATCTGTGCTGTCAGGAGGAACCTGAGAGAATCCATGTCAGAAGAAATCTGAGAGCATTCTTCCAATACCTCATTTAAAAATAAAAATTACGAGGCCAATGATGACAATTGTTTTTCTGTTTGATAAATTATTCACCACCTTTTTCTTCAAATACAAAAGTAAAACATTATTAATCTATTAACCTAGCTGAGTGTATAAATCAGATGCTTTGATAAATTATTATAATCCAAAGCAATCTTGATGTGATATGCTTTTCCAACATTTATACATAATATTTCTGAATACAAATACATATTGATGGAATTGCTTGCTGCCAAGCTGTTTGTGTTTTCTTGTATCACAGTAAATCTAACTTCAACTTTTTCTATTTTTTGAGAGCTTTAGAGTAGCACTGTGCAATGGAACTTTCTGCAATGATGAAGAATTTCTATAATCTGTGCTTATCAAGACAGTGCCAGCCATGGCTTCTGAGCCTTTGACATGAGGCCAGTGCAACTGAGGAAACATTTTGAAATTATTGCAATTGAAATAGCCATATGAGGCTAGTGGTTATTGTACTAGACATTGTAGTCTTATATGATTAGATTCATTTATCAACACTACTTAAAAAAAATACTGGAATGACCAGTCTCTGACATTGACCTCTTATTAAAACATATACATAAATTTATGTCACTTACTAGTATTGAAAGAAAGACATGATATTTTCATCGTTTAACAAATTCCTTCATAATAAGAGCAAAGCATTTGCTTTTGGTTGTTTGTGTCTTTTGGTTTTCTGTTTTTACCTAATCTCTTGAAATGCAGAATGATGAATTGTCCAACACAGTCAACATTTTTTTTGTAAATAGAAATTCTAATATTCTGCAACTTACAAGTCCTCAGCAATCCTAAAGTTTTCACTATTGCTTCAAAGAGTTCACTTGGATAGGATGCTTGTCTACTTTCATAACAAAAATGGACCATTAATTTAGTAGTTTCTAAGAAATAACTCTTTCCTCTTAAATATTGCCTGTTACATGCTGGAGACTACAAGAACTGAAGACTTGAGATGCCTTGTTTGAAATAGCACTGCTCGTTTCTATGTTCCAGTGATCACTTCCTAAAAGCTTATGATGCTGAGGT
This sequence comes from Carlito syrichta, assembly GCF_000164805.1. Classification (NCBI taxonomy): domain Eukaryota; kingdom Metazoa; phylum Chordata; class Mammalia; order Primates; family Tarsiidae; genus Carlito; species Carlito syrichta. Next base: position 122,619 of record NW_007255019.1, on the reverse strand, counting down.
GGATGGCAGTTGTGTGGGTCTCATCTAGAGAAGGAAAATGAGAAGAATTATAGCTAAGTGGGGTCAGAACTTCCAGAGCAGTTTGGTGCTTTCTATCAAGTGTATAACTCACGGACATAAACTCTTACAAATTCCATTTGAAAGGGAGACCCCAGGCAAGCAATTTCTGTTATTTGATTTGAACTGATCCTGTTACTGGACAAGAAAAAAAAGCTATGTCCTTTCTTGATACTTCAATCTCAGGACTTGTATTTGCTATTGGGAGGCAGGGGGAGCATGACTGAGGCAAAGATGCAGAGGAGCACAACCCAGTGCTCTAGACTGTATCATTAACAGAAACTGTTGACTAATCTCTATATTCAATTCCATATTCACATGTCATGATTAAATTTGGAAATGATCTTTAATAGTAGTATTTAAAATGTTCAATCATGGAGCAACTTAAATCCCCAGAAAAACAGACAGATACATTTAACTCAAGAAGCAAGGTACTGATGATGTAACTGGCCACATAAGACTTCACCCCAAATATACCTTGTTCAGTTTCCTGCAGTCCTGAGAAAATCACTCCTCCACCCCCAGTTTCTCTTATGTCTATTCTTTTGATTGAAGCTGACATCACCTTCAGTTCCAAAGTTGCTGTCTGAACACAGGCTTGCAGCCAGTCAGCATCTGACATTCCTCTGTCCATTGCAATGGGTTCAAGGACTGGCACAAACCCAAAGTCAGTGCTATCAGAGTGGGTGATTTTTTTGGCTTGTAAGCAAAAACATCCTACCTAATGCACCGGCCCTTGCCAGATACAGTGCCCTTTTCCAGATAACATCCTGCTAGAGACTATCTCCTCTCTTCATCTTACAGTTTAGATGCATATGTCACAGAAGCTAGCTGTCTGTTTCAAGAACATAACTAGAAACAATGGCAGAAGTAGAACTCAAACTGAAGACTAAAAGATCCAAATTACATTTAATGGTTCATTTCAGTAAATAACCATAGTAGTATTAGCAGTAGCTGCAATTTTGTCACCGGTAGAAATTATGGATATTTTCATATCATATTATAGTCATGGCAGATGTTTTAAACTGTCACTTATACTCACCATTACCTCAAAATTATACTAGCTATTTGACCCAACACCAGATCTTGTTACCAATAAGGAAGTATATATGTCATTACTATTTCACAGATGGTGATAAATACATCTCAGTATAAGTCACCTCCTTTGGAATGGTATGTATTTTACTTTGCTTGTAAGAGCAATGATGTGAGAAGGAGCTATAGGCTTCATTGGGCTGTCAGAAGGATCTAAAGAGCAAAGAAAAACTCAAATACTACAGCACTGTACTGCAAGCTTCAAACCAAGAACTACTTTTTTTAGTGTGTGTGTGTGTGTGTTTTTTTTTTTTTTTTTACAGCTTCATTCTCTGTGCCTGAAACAGTGCTTGGTATATAAGACACATGCAAAAAGCATTGATTGAAATAATTTGCATCATGAATCTTTTAAATAAAGAAACCAAAGCTCAAAGGATTTGGATAATGTTACAAGGGTCTTCCATTTTATCAAATAAAGTTTTCACAGAGCCACACTATGCAACTGATGAAGACAGAGCAGCCGCTCTGTGTGAATGAGTGTGTTGTGTCTGTGTGGTGTCTTCACTGTTATGGCTCCTGTCTGACTTGGTCTTGAGGTCTTTCTGTTGAGAGTAGCCACAAACCTAGACAGCCACTCTGCAGAAGAGGAAAGTGAAGGTCGGTGTGTCCATCAGGGAGACACAATGAGGAGATGAAGACAAAATGCTTGAAGGAAAAGACATGCATTGCTTCCAGATCCCAGAGAGGTCAGGAGTCTGACAGGAGACTGAGGGGAAGTCTGGGTGCAAAAGTGAGATCAACTAGTTGGGGAGGGAGGACATGTGGGAGTAGGCCTTTATTAAGGTCCCTGGGAGTTGTCTCTCAGGTTTTCCCATGGGAGCATGGATTGATTAATTTAAAGAAAACATGCTGGATGGAGGGAACTCATTTATATGACCCTGGTATTGGCCATTAGGTTTTATTGGAGTCAGCAGTTGTGGGCGTGCTGGGTTTGGGGTCAGCGAGATGAGGAACAAGGGGTCTTATCGCGACCACCCACACAGGCAGGGGAGATTTTAACGAGTCCAAGAATGATGGGCTATGACTGAGTTTTAAACAATTTATGTCAGACCTAAAAGTGGATGCCAAGACAGCAACTACATTAAACATATTGATGACAGACTGAAAACTGTAGTTTGGGCACACCTGGGGTTCAGACCTCACCTAGTTTAACCCCTTCCTATTCCAATACAACTAGAGATTTCAGTGGAGCCTCACCAGATTACAGTCTCAGGTAACACTAAGTCTCTGACTCCTGCCCTCCCCACTGCCCCTTTTTTGAGTTCTTCCCAGGGCATCAAGAGGCAGACAGCATCTTCAGATTGAATGGATAGGCTGGTCAGGATCGCTACACAATGCGAGAACTGAATTCCAGCAGACTGACAAGCATACTAATCGTTGTTGTGTTTTTGATTGATTCCCATGTGCAGCACCTACTGCACGTATTAACTTGCTGAGTGCTGACAAGGGCCTTATGAATTGGCAAATCTGATGGGATAGGTGATATATGTTGCAAAAAAAATTCCTAGCATATCAGTGGCTTAAAACAACAGTGGTTTACTTTTCACTCACATGGGTGTCCATCACAGTTTAGCTAAAGTTTCTTGCATAAGTGGTCCATGTGCCAGGAGCTAGGCTTCCAGGATAGCCTCTATATGGGAATTTCACATTCACATGGAAATAACAAGCAATGATGATAACATGTTCCAGCCCAGAAGTGATACAGTTGACTTCTGGTCATGCTTCAATTACCAGTTTTATTGGTTCTACCCAATACGAACTTTGTACCTGAAAATCTGGAAATCTGCACAAATGGCATTCATGTATAATACAGGTAGATTCTGCTATTAGCCCTATTTTAGGATGTGGAAACTCTACCATAAGAAACACAACTCTACTTGGCCAGTGTCACATAGCTAAGAGCATAGGAACCTGGCTTTGAGTCTGGGCAGTCTGACTCCAGAGACTTGGATATTAGCTCCTGTGCTATATGGCCTCTTCCTAACTTGTGGACTCTCCACTAAGGCAGGAAGTGGGCTTCCCTGAGCAGAAGTGATTTGCTTGGTGGTAATAGCCAGGAAAGCCTTCCAACCCACATCTCACCTGCACAAAGCCCATCACTTTTGCTTTGTGGATTTTATCTCTGAATCATATTTTGTACATGCAGCTACAGAAATACCCCAACAGAACAAAATAAGAATATGGCCTCCAGCAAAGTACTTGGGTTTCATTGCCTGGTAAAGACTGAATGTTTGCCAAGGTAAGAATTTAGAATATTTAGAAGCTGAGAGGGAGTCGGGCATAAATAAGCAGTATGGAACACCAGTTCAGAAGAGGGAAATATCAGCCTAACACTTTTATGAAATTGTATTTTTTAATAAAACGGACAATCATTTTTAAAAGGAAAACACTGTATGTGTGTTAAAAGTGTCATTTTGTTAAATGTAAACATTTAAGTGATACTACAATTCTGGTACATCTGTTGTGAGTTTCTCTCTTTTTTTAAACTTTTTCTGAAGATCTGAGCAAAAAATGAAAATAACTCAAATCTTTCAACTGCAATACAAGGGACTCCACCTCACAGAGGGGCTACAGCTCCAGAGAAAACCCACATTCCTCTGTCTAGACACTTTGCCAGAGACCAGGCAGCTCACAACACAAAACGCTCCCCCACCTGGATTTTCTAGAGCCCAAGAGGTGGAAACTTAAAACCACCTTCAGATGACTTAGCAAAGCTGATTTCATTAAGACGGGTCAGAAATAGAAATTTATTATTTTAAGGAGGGACACAATAACCTCTACAGAACCTGTCTTGAAAAGATTGGATTCTTCTTCTGAAACTTCCCCCTTTAGGTTTTAATATAGAAAAATGGATCGAGGACTTCAATTGCTTTCTTAGAACAATTTGTAAGGTGACAAAGACGGACGCTAGATGCCATTCCCAGAAGCAGCCTGAGTGAAGGAGGGTGACAAGGCCCACTCTGCCCTGATACATGGGCAAGAGTGTCTACTCTAGAACTCACTTCTGGATTGGCTGAAGCTATTGATTCTGCATCACTGTTTGACCTCTAGCTCTTGTCACAACTCCTTCCTGTCTTAGGTCTTGGTTCCTCATGCTTTGCATTCTAAATTCTGAGCATCTTCTACAGAGAGCTCAATTTGCTGCTGACCTTCATCCAATAAGGGATGAGAATTGGCGGATTCAAACCCCATCTTTACCAGTGGAAACTTAATTCAGAACTGAGCTCCAGTTCTGACTCTCAGAGTGAGCCCTGTAGGACTGAGCATGTGCTGGAAACCCACTCATCAAGAGAAACAGTGGGCCTTTGACTTTTTCCTTCCCTGCCCACTTCCCCTCGTCCCCCCAAATCCAGTCTCATTACGCTTCCTGAGATCAATTCCCTTAAAATATACCTGTGCCTGTATCATTGCCACAAGATCTACCTTTGGGGAAAATTCAAGCTAAGACAACCTTGCACACCCACAGAGACTTGTAAAACATAATACCAACGTTTCCCACTGGGTCCTGCTGCTTCAGCATTTATAAGCCTCTTTCACTGATAGCCTCACATAAATCCCCAAAGCATAACTCAGGTGGTGGTTGACATTCATTCAGAAATGAAACAAAATAAAGGAAAAGTGAACCAAACATCTCACTGAGTGTCTCCAGATTCCCTAGATTATAGTGTTTCCTTGTCAATCTATGGCCTGGGAGACACAAATCTATCTAGACATACTAATAGTTGACTCTCTTGGTCCATAGAGGATACCTGATCTCTGAGTAGAGAATTAATGAATAAACATGTATGAAATAGTTTGAGAAAGACAACTGCGCATTGATCTTGAGTTATTAGATGGATGAAAGGATGAAAATATGGGCACAGAGAGTCTGGATATTTCATAAAATATGTATCTCTTATCCTCATGCTTGGCGTAACACAGAGGCACTCAATGCTACTTAACAGCCTTGATGTAAATAGACCCAGAGCTGTGGTTGCAATCCCTACTGAGTTTACCCCTAAAAGCAGCCTCTGAGTGGGGAGGGGAGGAAAGTACTTGAGAAAGAATCATCATTTACTATCCTCTCTAGTAGATGATGATTGGGTAGGGAATAGCTGGTGCAATGACCTTAGGCAGAAATGAGTTTGGGGCTGTCACACAAAAAGACAAAAAGGCAAGGTCTCTGTTCATTAGTAAAGGACTAGGAGGGTGTTTGAGCAAGACACTGAAGCAGGAGGCAGGGACCTGATCCCGTAGTTCACACAGACTATGAAAAGGAACTTAGATTTTATTCTGAATGTAATAGGATATAAGAGAATGTTTTAAGGGGGCAGTGCACAAAAGGTGTGGTTGTTGGACCACCAAGGACCCTCAACCTTATAGCTTATCACTTGTTTTGCATATTGAAGGCTCCGAGTAGTTCACCCATGAAGAAACCAGTTCAAGTTCATGTGATGAATAGAACAATGCTCCCTCCTCTTTCAAAAAAGTTGTTCATCTCCTAATTTCTAGAAGCTTTGAACATATTACCTTGCATGCCAATAGGGATTTGAAAGACGTGATTCATTTAAAGACCTTAAGATGGGGAGAGTTTTTAAAATTATCTTACAGGGCCAAATGTAACCATAAGGTTCTTTTTTTTTTAACCTTTTCTTTCTTTATTTAAAAAAATTCAGAGGCAGGACTCTGAAAACAACCAGAAGAAAATGATCACAGAACAGGTGTATTACAGAGAAAATAGGAGGAAAACCAGCAACAATCGCAATGACCACAAAATAACAAAACTCCCACAATGAGGTTTCAGAAAACAATGCAACTAACAAGCAAGTTAGGAATTTGGAAGCATGTTCTGAGAGCTAGAATGGTCAGTGTCACATTTGAGAAGCAGGCGTGAGAAGCAGAAAATAAAAGGAGATTTGAGAAAGAATGTGTGCTTTTGGCTGATATACACATGTCCTCACCATCCTAATATAATAGAACATGCTGAAGAAAAACAGTTTCTTGTGTTCATTTATCTCTGTTAACTTTGATTGCTTTATTATTAATAATACTGGCGGGCTCCAGCTAATGTGATGAAAAATATTATTCTTTAAAATGTTGGAGTGGAAAGCAGGGGAAAGCACACCTGCTAACAGAGTCAATTAACATTTGGAAAGCGAAGGAGGCTATATTGTTGGAAACTTTGCTTTTTTTTTTTTTATAATCAATATTTTTTATTATGGTTTTGTGGGGTACAGTTAAGGGTTAGGTGTACAATTACGTCTCATTCAGGCAACCTGTTGATAAGAGGTGTTTCCCCACCCATCCCCAGACAGATATTTGCTACAGTTAATCCCATCCCCTTCCCCCCCATAGTTTCCCAGTACCTTCAGGCATTTTCTTATAGTATTACATTGGACTTTCAAGGTCCATTATATGAGTGAGAACATGTGATACTCAGATCTTTGTTTCTGTGAGAGGTCACTCAGTATTATAGACTCAAGTTCTATCCAGGTTGCTGTGAAATTCATGATTTTGTTCTTTTTTATGGCTGCGTAGTATTCCATCGTGTATATGTACCACATTTTTTTAATCCAGTCCTCTTTTGATGGGCAGCGTGGTTGGTTCCAGGTTCTTGCTATTGTTGAACAATGCTGCAATGAACATACGTGTGCAGGTATCTTTTTTATAGAGTGATTTGAGTTCTTCAGGGTATATTCCCAGTAGGGGGATTGTGGGGTCATATGGGAGGTTGATATTTAGAGCTTTTAGGAATCGCCACACTGCTTTCCACAGAGGTTGCACTAGTTTACACTCCCACCAACAGTGTAGAAGTGTTCCCTTTTCACCACACCCTCTCCAGCAGCTGTTATTTTTTTTTTTGTTGATAATTGCCATTCTGACTGGAGTTAGGTGATATCTCAGG
>NW_007255019.1:68050-115323 GCF_000164805.1 Carlito syrichta | reverse complement strand
TCTCCCTGCTCTCTTGATGGTTTCTTTGGCTTTGCAGAAGCTTGTCAGTTTAATAAGGTCCCACTTGTCTATTTTCTCTCTTATGACCTGTGGGTTTTGGGTTTTGTTCAGGAATTGGATGCCAGTTCCAATTTCCATGAGGGTATTTCCTTTCATTTTCTAAGGTTCTTATGGTTTGAGGTTTTACATTTAGGTCTCTGATCCATTTGGAGTTAACCTTTGTGCATGGGGATAGATAGGGGTCCTGTTTCAATCTTCTGCATGTGGTCAGCCAGTTTTCCCAGCACCATTTACTGAATAGGTTCTCCTCTCCCCAGTGGTAGGTGGTGGGGGCTTTATCGAAGATGAGTTGGTTGAGAAATTGAGGCTTTGCTTCTGGAATCTCAATTCTATTCCATTGATCTATATGCCTGTTCCTGTACCAATACCAAGCTGTTTTGATGATTGTAGCTTTATAGTAAAGTTTGAAGTCTGGTAATGTGATACCACCTGCTTTGTTTTTTTTCCTGAGATTTGTTTTGGCTATTCTTGGACGTTTGTGTTTCCATATGAATTCCTGTGTTTTTTTTTCTAGGTCTGAGAAGAATGTTGCTGGTAATTTGATGGGTATTGCATTGAATTTGTAGATTGCCTTAGGTAAGATGGACATCTTCACAATGTTGATTCTTCCAATCCATGAGCATGGGATATTTTTCCATTTGTTTGTGTCATCTTTGATTTCTTTGAGTAGAGTTTTATAATTTTCATTGTAAAGGTCTTTCACTTCTCTGGTTAGGAAGATGCCAAGGTATTTCATTTTTTTTTGTGGCTATTGTGAATGGAATTGTGTTTTTTATTTGGGTTTCTGTTTGTTTATTATTGGTGTAGAGAAATGCATTTTGAACATTTATTTTGTATCCTGAGACTTTGCCAAAGGCCTTTATCAATGTAAGGAGGCTTTTGACAGATTCTGTTGGGTTTTCAAGGTACACAATCATATCATCTGCAAAGAGATAACTTGACTTCTTCTTTTCCTATTTGGATACTCCTGATTGCCTCCTCTTCTCTGATTGCTCGAGCCAGGACTTCCAATACTATGTTGAACAGGAGGGGTGAGAGTGGGCATCCTTGTCTTGTTCCAGTTTTCAGGGGAATTGGTTCCAATTTTTGACCATTTAGGAGTATGCTGGCTGTGGGTTTCTCGTAGATGGCTTTTACTATTTTGAGGTATGTTCCCCGTATGCCTGGATGTTCAAGGGTTTTTATCAAGAAGGGATGCTGGATTTTATCAAAAGCTTTTTCTGCATCTAATATGATCATGTGGTTTTTGTTTTGACATCTGTTGATGCGTTTAATTACATTTACGGTTTTACGAATGTTGAACCAGCCTTGCATCCCAGGAATGAAGCCTACTTGGTCATGGTGGATGATTTTTGAGATGTATTGCTGAATCCGTTTTGCTAGGATCTTGTTGAGAATTTCAGCATCTATGTTCATCAAAGATATTGGCCTGTAGTTATCTTTCTTTGTTGGATCTTTACCTGGCTTGGGTATCAATGTGATGTTGGCCTCATAAAATGATTTGGGGAGAGTTCCATCTTTTTCAATCACCTGGAATACCTTCAGTAGGATTGGTATCAGCTCCTCCTTAAATGTCTTGTAGAATTCTGCTGGAAAGCCATCTGGACCAGGGCTTTTTTTTGTAGGAAGTTTTCTTATTACACAGTCGATTTCCTTGATTGTTATTGGTCTATTTAGGGTCTCAATTTCTTCTTGTTCCAACCTAAGTGGTTGTGTGATGTCAGAAAGTCTTCCATTTCCTTAAGATTTTCAAGTTTGTTTCCATACAAGTGTACGTAGTAGTCTCTAATGATCTTTGGTATTTCTTTGGGGTCAGATGTGACTTCATCTTTTGTGTTTCTGATTGTGCTTATTTGGTTTTTTTCTCATTTTTTCTGGGTCAGTCTAGCTAGGGGACCATCGATCTTGTTTATCCTTTTGAAGAACAGCTTTTTGTTTCATTGATTTTTTTGTATTATCTTTTTGTCTTCTATGTCCTGGATTTGGGCTCTTTTTTTGGTGATCTGGATTCTTCTGCTGAAATTAGGGTTTTTGTGGTCTTGGTTTTCCAGCTACCTTAGGTGGCTTGTTAGGTTGTTAATTTGTGTTCCTTCTATTTTCTTCATGTGTGTTTGTAGGGATATAAATTCCCCTCTTACTACAACTTTTAAGGTGTCCCAGAGATTTTAGTAAGATGTTTCTTTATTTTCATTTGTTTCCAGGTATCTTTTGATCTCTGTTTTGATTTCATCATTGACCCAGGAGTTGTTTAGCATCATGCTGTTTAGTGTCCATGTCTTTGTGGGTTTGGGGGGGACCTTGTTGGTGTCAATGTTTATTTTTATTCCACTGTGGTCCGAGAAGGTGCATGGTAGAATTTCAGTCCTTTTAAATTTGCTTATGCTTGATATGGTTCTTATAAAGGATTTAAGGTTCTTATAAAGGAGACAAAAGTGTCGCTGTCTGAGAGACACAGAGTTAGAAAGACTCATTCAGCAATTGCTTGCTTTGACTATTTGAAGTGACACTAGCTGCCGAGTGTGAGCAGTTTTCAGAAGCTGCAAAAGGAATGGATCGTACACTTGAGCCTTCAGAAAGAATAGAGAGCTGCCAAACCTTGACTTTATTTTTCTTAAAACATTTTTTTATTGTTTATTTTAGAGCTGTGGTGTGTATGTGAGGATTTGCTACATAACTAAATTGTTTGCAGATGATGTTTGGGCTTCTAGTGAGCCCTCTCTCCCCCTGGTAGTGGGCATGGTACCCAAATGGGAGGTTGTGTGCCCCTCCTTTCTTCCCCCATTAGCACTGCCCAGTGTTTGTTGTTCCCACCTTTGTGCTTACATGCCCAATGTTGAGGGCCCACTTATGAGTGAGAACATGTGGTATTCAATTTTTTGCTTCTGGGATAGTTCACTTAAAATGATGGTCTCCAGCTGCATCCATATCGCTGCAAAGAACATGATTGTATCCTTTATGGTTGCATAGCATTCCATTGCCAACAACTCAGTTTTAGTCTATGAGGTCCATTTCAGACTTCTTTCTTCCAGAGCTGTAAGAGAGAACTGCTTGTTGTTTGAAATCACCCAGTTTGTAGTCATTTGTTACAGCAGTGATGAAAAATGAATATTGTTCTTTACTTTAGCTATCTCTCAGCTTTACTTGACCCTAAAACATATTTTAAGGGTTCATTTATTTATATCTTGTAATCTCATTGTGGCAAAAAACTCACTTGAAGAAGGTTGATGTCCTCAGCAATAAGTGCTTGGGCTTTCCAGCATGATGAAATCTTGAATGGTGATACTGAAAAGTTTAAATAGTATCAGGGTACCCAGTATTCTGTCACCCCAAAATATAATGATTCTTGGTGAGTTAAGGTCCTTTAAGCTTCTGAAATTCAAATTTTTTTCAGTAAAATTGGGAGACTCATTATTCATTCATCAGGTATTTACAGAGGACCCATTATGGGTCAGATACTAGTCTAAATGCTGAGTACAGCAATGAAAAATAGAAGAGGAAAAAATGTCTTGTAACTAAGATGCTTATGTGCAACTTGACAATATATACACACATACAATGAGGAAAGATAGGTGCTGTGAAGAAACCAAAAGCTAGAAAAGAGACAGTAATCAAGTTTTACACAGGGTGTTTGGGAACAGCATCTCTGATAAAGACATTTACACAAAGATTGGATTGAAGTGAACTTGGGAGTCACACAACTCTGCACAACAGAGGACCAGCTGCAGGAGCAGTAACACACCCAGGCCCTGGGGCAGGACCATGAATGGGAAGTCTGAGAAACAGCAAGGAAGCCAGAGTGGCTGGAGTGGAGCAAAAGAGACAGCAAGTGATAGGAGGTAGAGTCAGAGAAGATTCCAGGACATCAGTCTGGTGGTCCTAGTGGAACACGAGAAGAATTTGGGATACCATTCTGAGATAAGAAGGTACTAGAGGATTTTGAAGGGCAGAGGATTACACCATCAACAAGAAGTTATTACAATAAACAGGCAAGAATGTTAGTGAACTTGGGCAGTGGTAGAAGTGGTAAAGAAGTTAGGAAAAGGGAAATACTGAAATTAGAGCTGGTGTCGTTGTCTGATAGATTAAAGGTAGGGAGTGAGAGAGAGAAGAGACAGTTATAACATTTACCACTTGAGCCTAAATACCCAGAAAGATGCAAAAGATTTAACTTAATCGAATTATCATCTTTGCCAAGGTCTTTATCACTTCCAGTGCATTCGATTCCTGTAGATACTGTAACAAAACACCACAAACCAGGTGACTTAAGACAACAGGAATGTATTGTCTCACAATTCTGGAGTTCAGAACTCCAAAATGAAGGTGTCAGGAGGGCAGGTCCTTCTGGAGGCTCAGAGGGACAATCTGTTCCAGTCTCTCTTCAGCTTCTGGTGCTGCCAATATCATCGGGGCCACTTGCCTTGAGGATGCATCACTGCAGTCTTTGCCTCTCTCTGCACATGGCCTTTCCCCTTGTGTCTCTGTGTATCTCAAATCTTCCTCTGCCTTTCTCTTATCAGGACACCTGTTATTGGATTTAGGGCCCAACATAAATTCAAGATGATCTTGTCTCAATATTTTAACTCAATCGCATCTGTCAAGACCATTTTCTCAAGTAAAGTGATACATACAGGTTGTATCTATCTGTTGGGGGCAATCATTCAACCACTACAGATAAGACTGGTGTTTTCTGGGTTGGAAAAGACAACAATTACAGGGGAGTAGAGATAAAAAAAATCAATTGGAGACACTGCATCAAAGATACCTACTAGCCACACAAGTGGAAATGTTGAGGGGACAGTTGGTCATAGGACTGTAAAGTTTTGGAGGCAATCAAGACTGGAGCTATGAATTTGGGCATCTCAAGTATATAAATGATATTTAAACACACGCTACTGAATCAGGTCACCTAGCAGGGAATAAATTGTCAATAGAGAAAAGTCATTTTCTAAAAGTGGATTCCTGGGACACTTTAAGATTTGGAGGTCTGGAAGATAATTTTTAAAAAGAAGCAATCTACCAAAGAGTATTAAGTCAGTGAGGGGAATTTAAAAAAAAAACAGCAACAACTGAGAGACAGAGTTGTGTCCCAGATGGGAAGTAAACAAATTATCTGAAGAAGGATCAAGTTATCAACTCCATCAAATGTCGCTCAGTATTCAATTAAGAAGATCATTGTTTCTTCCCTATTCCCCTTACAAGTGAGTATCAAATAAGCATATGCACAACAAATTACTCAGTAAAGTATAAACCACTATAATAATGCAAAGTGACATTACTAACCAGGCTTCTATCCTGTTTTACCTTAGATCAAAAGCCTCATGTTAAACTCTGTCCTTACGATAAAATAATACAGGCTAATACAGAGAAGCAAAACTCTCGGAAAAGAATTTAGACAAATGAAAGAATTAGAACCCCTGAGGCAAATGCAAGCAGTTGGCCGTTTTAGGTACAGAATAGTGGTAAGAATTAATGTCACTCACAGGAAGTCAGCCGTTGCCTGTTGAGACGTCTGATGTTCAAGGCAATGTGGAGAGTAAGACATTCTTCAAAGAACATGCTCAGTGTCATTAGCATCAAACCAGAATCCCATGGCTCCATCTGCACTAAGGCCAGACAAGCTCCGCATGCCCAGACCCTGGTGGCTTCTGTGATACAGCAACAGACTTTACAAAGACTCTCAGAACAGATGTTTTCAGAATTGGGCCATGCTTTGTTCCATGAATATTGAGAGGCAGTGAGAGTAAAATGGTATCTTCATTATTAAAAGTCACAACAGAACAAGTTTAAAATAGTCCTCACTCAAGGGCTTTTGAGTATCAAGCACCCTAAACTAAAGATTTCAACTTCATAGGTATAGTTCTTGCTACACTATTAATGTGCCCCACATATTCAAATAACCCAGAAATAGGGACAGCTATGGCCCCATGGTAACAAGAGAGGACCCAGTCCCTGGAGATCTGTGCTTCAATCTCAACCAACCACTCAGCAGAGGCAACAAGCAGACTTGTCAATTTCTTTCTGCATCACTTTGGGAAAGATACTCCAGCCTGGGCGACAGAGTGAGACTACAACTCAAAATAAATAAATGATAGATAGATAGATAGATAGATAGATAGATAGATAGATAGAGAGAGAGAGAGAGAGAGAGAGAGAGAGAGACATAGATAGATAGATAGATAGATAGCCATAAGTCTACATCTATGGCTCTCTGGACAAGGAATGTCTCTGTTTATTTTCTAACCATGAACCCAACACTTGTCTCTTCCTCTCTACAAACTTTGTGAAAGGCAGAAGTTTCTCTTTGTTCACAGAGGCTTTGGTCTCCCTCCTTCCTCCTCTATGTACACCAAAAGAGTCTCAAGGTCAGAGACACCTACATGCTATTGTGGCGGGGAGGTAGTCCATATTCATTGTACTATCCAGAGCTTTCTTTAATGTATGATCAAATAATGTTCTATACACATCAATTAAATGACTCAAGTTAATGGCAATGATATTGGTCAAAATAGGTGCAGCCAGCTGAGGTAGACACACTGGAGAGGGCAGTGACCCTGACGAAGGTCAGTAACTATGAGGCTTCCAATTCATCCTAAGCAATAGCAGGGGATCCTCCGAATCTCCTGCCATCATGGGCTGGAACAGAAGAATTGACCTTAAAAGGAACTGACCTTAAAAGGAGTTGACCTTAAAAGGAATCCCTGGGTAAAGAGCACACTCAGGAAGACCGTGAGAATCTCATTGTCATCACTGACATCAGCAGTGGCATCATATCAACCCTGGCATCATTGCCATCATTGTCATTGTCATCATTGTCATCATCACCATCCTCAATCATCATCGTCTTTGTCAATGTCTTTCTCATCATCACCAAATATCCAGCATGTGTTAAATGCTGTGTTTTAGTCACATCATATACAAACTCTCACTTTGTCCTCATCACCACCTTATGAGGTATACAATGTAATTTGTTTCATTTACAAAGAAGGAAACTAAAGCACTGAAATATTGAGCCTTTCCAGGTCACGTAGATACAGACAGGGGAGCCAGAATTTGAACCTAGTTCTGTCTAGCTCAAGGTTCAGTGGTCTGAAGTTTTGAAGGCTTTCCAGGATAGAACTGATGTTCGTTTACTGGCCTAAACTCAGAAACCCAAAAAAGCTGCTGCCATATGAGAGATAAAATTTTAAAAAGAGAGAGAGACAAAAAAAATAGCAAAACAAAAGACAAATAGGAAAACAAAATATAAAATAAAACTAAAAAGAGAAAGCCAGAGAAGCCAAAAATGCAGGACATGTGGCAGGGTCACTTCTGAGTAGATCATATCTATTTAGAAAGCCAAAAATTGCAATGAAGTCTGGAAGGGAATCTGAGACACAATTTCCCTCCCTTCCTCCTGACACATACTTCTACTTACCCTTCCACACGTGCACCTGAAAATTAAGCGGTGAGCAGGGTAGTATTCCAAACTCACATTATTGCCTTGATATTTAAAGATGTCTTAATCATTATATTTCACCCTCTTTGTCCAGTAAACTTCTGCTTAATCTTCAAGACTCAAGTCAATTGCCCCTCTTCTAGTCTCTTTTCATGATTTGTCCCTACAACATAACCAAATCCTTCATTAATCTGCCTCAGAGTTTGGTACCATTTCACCTGCTGTCATTTCTAACACTGAATTGAAGCCTTCACTTTTTTCCTGCCTGCTCCCCAACTAAACTGTAGATTGCCAAGAGCAGAAACCATGTCCCAGTTCAAATTATTTTCCTGAATGTCCACCACAGGGTCTTCCATGTAGCAGGCACATTACATACAATCACTAAGGCCCTCATGATGATTGTAGCATTTTCAACATGCAAGAAGCTTTAGAAGTGGATTTTTGCTCAATGGTTTCACTACTTCCCTGTGAAGCAGGACCAAGGCCACCACTTTCCTGCTCCTGTAGTAGCCCAGCAAGTCAGAACTCTGCTAAAGGCCAGTCGTGGTGGCTCACACCTGTAATCTGAGCACTTTAGGGGGCAGAGGTAGGAGGACCGATCAAGCTCAGGAGGTCGAGACTTCGATGAGCCATGATCATGCTACTGCACTGCAGCCTGGGCAGCAGAGTGAGACCCTAACTCAAAAAAGTAAAAATAAAAAAAAAATTGTGCTAAATGTAAAACTGGAGAGACATAGAAGATACAAGATGCTCCCAAAATATGATTGTCTGCCAACAAATATGACATATCTGCCATATGCCAGGTATTCAACTAGATTAGATTCTGTAAATAGATAATTATAAAGCCATAGAAGACCTGTGTCCCTATGAAGAGTTCACTCTAATGGAGAAAGAGAGAAATAAGTGAGCAAATAAAGATATAATAAAATCATGTTGGAAGGTAAATATAAGAAAAAAGTGTGATGTCGTAGAAATGGCTAAAAATCAGGAGAACTTCTAAATATAGGGAATTGTGCATATTACACTACCACGAATGGCAAGCTGGAGCCAGTCCTGTGGGGGAAGAGTGTTGCTGGCAGTGGAAACAGCAAATGCAAAGGCACTGAGGTAGGAGAAAAAGTAGGCTGTTCCTGGGAAGAAGGAGGCTGGAGAGGAAGAACAGTGAGAAATGAGGTGACAGGGCAAGACAAGCGGAGATCTGTAGGTGAAGATGATAAATTATGATTGACTTTCAACTGGTAGGGGACTCATATTGTCTGTCTTATGGCTTAAAAAAATGATTCTGGCGACTATGTGGAGATTGGATCATCAGAAGCCAGAAAAGAGAAGGAAGCCACTCAGGGAGCTAAGGCAGTCCACCTGGGGAGAGGTGAAGGTGGCTTGGGCTGGGATGGAGGTAGTGAAGATGTACATAAATATTTGAATTCTACCGGTATTGTGCAGTTGAGAGACACCAGGGCTTGTGGATGCAGTGGTAAAGTCGAAGAATGCACACTGGTTCTTATTGTAGATCTGAGGACAGAGCAATCCTGTGGATGGTGGTGCCATTTGCCAAAATGGAAATGAATGAAGGAGAAGAGCTGTCAACCCAAAGAGGGGACTCTCCTCACACTCCCCTGAAGGTTGGAATTAAGCCCTTTGTGATTAAGTCGCTAGTTAAGGGATGCAGCTCACTCCACAACAAAGCCTGCTGCGCAGTTCATCAAAGTTAATTGGGTGAAATTTCACTGTATCAGTTTTCTCAGTTACAATTGATGCCTTTTGAACCGCAGTTCATATTGGCAGGACTGTGTCATCAGCCATGGGTCGGGAGCAGAAGGCTGAATTAATTGCCAGTGAAATGAGAATGAGTCGCTGGTGAAAATACAAATGACTTCCATGGAAATGACTCTCTAATTGTTAATCAATAGCAATCAGCTTTGGGGTCTACCATGAAGGATGGGCACTGTGTTCTGCCTGAGACAGCACCAACTCATGGACATTTCACTAAAACCAGTGTGGACTTCTAAACAGAGTTCATGTCCCCATCCCCCACACACCCGCAGACAAACATTTTTCAGATAATAGCTGAAACTCAAGAGATACGCACTCTAAGGTCAGCTCAACCTCTGCCTGGGTGGTGATGATAAGAAAATTCTCCCTGAACCAGGCAGACAGCAAGCAAGATAAATGACCTGAGAGAAGGGGTCCCCAACAACCACATCCTTGGCAAGCTGAGTTTGATGAAATAATGGTCAAGGTTGCTATAAAAATCAAATACAATCTGTGTCATATATTTTTCATTTGTACACATTTATGGGGTACATGAAAAAATGTGTTACATGTGTATAA
Source organism: Carlito syrichta (assembly GCF_000164805.1). Lineage (NCBI taxonomy): Eukaryota > Metazoa > Chordata > Mammalia > Primates > Tarsiidae > Carlito > Carlito syrichta. The sequence goes on along the minus strand of NW_007255019.1, from coordinate 105,497 downwards.
TGCACAGTGATCCAGTCGGGGTATTAGGGTGCCCATCACCCAAGTGCAATACATTTGTGTTAAGTATAGTCACTGTACTATCAAACACTGAATGTATTCCTTCTGTCTAACTATATTTTGGTACTTTTTTTTTTTTTTTTGAGTTGGAGTCTCACTCTGTCACCCAGACTGGAGTGCAGTGGCCGCTCCTGGCCACCACAGCCTCGACCTGCTGGGCTCTGGCGATCCTTCCGTCTCAGCCTTCCAAGTAGCTGGAACTACAGGTGCACACTACCATGCCCGGCTCATTTTTATTTATTGTAGAGATGAGGTCTCACCAAGTTGCCCAGGCGGGTCTCGAACCCGCGGGCTCAGGCAATCCAGTCACCTCAGCCTCCCAAAGGCACGGGATTACAGGCTGCACTTCACTTCTTCCTTCCCCCTCCCCTCCTCCTACCCAGTTTCTGTTTTCCGTCTTTCCCAGCTCTACCTCTGTGTGTTCAAATTTTTATCTCTCACATATAAGTGAGAACACTTTCTGTGCTTGACTTACTTCACTTAAGAGAATCACTTCCACTTCCATTTATGTTGCTGCAGGTAGCAGAATTTCATTCTTTTTCTGCCTGAATAGTATTCCATTACGTGTGGGTGTATGTAAGTGTGTGTACATACACTTTATGCACATTATAAATTATAAATATATAGAGAGATTTATATATTATACATCACATTTTCTTTATCCACTCATACATTGATGAATACTCTGATTGATTCCATCTCTTAGCTATAATGAATAGTGCAGCAATAAACATATGACTGCAGGTATCCCTTTACCACATTGATTTCCTTTTCTCTGGGTAGATACCCAGATGTGGGATTCTGGATGGAATGGTAATTCTATTTCTGGTTTGTTTGGTTTTTTTTCATCTGTGATATTATAACAGTGGAAACACAACTGAGACAGAGGTAAAACCTCTAACACCAACAAGAGCCAGGCAGGTTAATGAGTGAATCAGGTCTGGTTGGGGAGAGTCTACCACAGAGAAATTGCAGAAGAGATACCAGAGGCCATGTGTTAGGGTTTGATTCCCAGCTAGGTTACAAATTGTTTGTCCTTGGGCAAGACACTTAACCTCTCTGTGCTTCGATGTCCACATCTGTAAAATGAGGATACTCTTAATCCCTGCCTCACGAGGATGTTGTGGTCCACAGTTAAAGTTCAATAAGTGTCATCACTGGCATCACAGTCATTGTGACTACAGAGCACACACATCTTCTCAGCCCCAACAACCAGGCCCAGAGTTCCTAGATCTTCAAATATGTCAAATCGGAAATCTCAGTGTCAAGTAAAATCCCTAAGCTTAAATTTTGAAAATGTGTTCACAAAATGTAAATATGTTGGATGAGTCAAATAAAACATACTTGCAGGCTGCATCTGTCTGAGGGTCTAAATTTGCACGTGTAACATGGATGAGGCAGGCATGTAAGTCTCAGTGCCCAATCTGAAGGCAACAACACCATTCCTTCTCCCACTTACATGTTTACTAAACACCAGGTGCTTGTTTTCATGTATCATTCTGAGACAGACAGTGTCATCCCCATCAGCAGATGGGATTATTGAGATTCAGGGAGATTAAGAGATTGCTCAGTGTTCACCTCTTTTAAGTGGCAAGTGGGGGATCTCAAACTAGATTTCCCGGAATCCAGATACAATTTTCTTAACTTGTGCTATGTGCCTCTCCTGTTTTCCAGCACATCTGCTCTGCAATCTGCCCTGCTTAGAGGCAGACACAGCCAAAGTGGCAACTGGACTTGAAGTTTCCATAGAGTTCTAAGCAGCCCGAGGCAGAAGCATCTGCTTCTTCACCAGCCTCCCTTCACCTTCAGCACAACGAAACAACCAGTGATGGAATGATTAAGCTTGCAGTAACTCCTTCTGGCCATGAGCCTGCTACGTACTAAGTCAAAGCTGTTGTTTCCTCTGCAGACATCTCTGTTTGGGTTTGTATACATTCATGAGCTACATGCAGAAATCACATGTAATTAAACACAGTGAGCTGATTCAAACCACACCTAGTGACCGTGATGTACCATTTCCCATCTTCACCCACCTTCCTGCAGGAACTCCCCAGGCAGGTGCTGACCGGGCAAATCTTGTTCACCCTATCCAGTGATTCTGTAGGTGCTGAGGATGCAAACGTATTGTTATTTTTCTCTCTGTTCTTCATCTTTTCTTCCATATTTGAATTGGAAATAAAACCTGGAGAAAAAGATTCCACTGAGTGTCTTTAGCCATGAACATCATTAAGACTCAAGGTCATGGACCAGCCAAGCTTTTTCATAAATGAAAATGTCCATTTTGAGGCCAATGTCAAGAGCAGAACGAACATTCACCCAGGAAGTCTGAAAGCTGATGGCACAACGAGGCCCCCATGGTCCTCAGAAAGGCACAATTCACAGGGAGTGCAGAGGAAATAGAGTGGACTCAGAGGTCAGAGAAGCAGGTTCAAGTTGTGTTTCTGCCACCTTGTAATCTCAGGAAAGTCATATGTGTTTGGATTCTTGTTTTGTTTTTGTTTTATGGAATTTATTCTATTTAAAGATTGTATGGAAAAAATTTTTTTTAGTTTCAAACTTTTTTCTTATGGTAATACATGCACATAATAAACAAACTCAGAAAATACTTAAAGGTATCCAGGTAAAGGTAAGTTCACATATGTTGGAGGAAAAAACAATAAAGTGAATGTTTGTGTTTTTTCAACATAGACTAATAAATAGAATATATATGAAGCATTTATTTTTTCAAATCCTAGAGTCCTCTTGATCACAATTATGCAGTTTCCCACTTTGTTTGCAGATAGATATATAAATACACAAAACACATATGTTAGTGCAGTCTCTTATTTTTACTGTTGTTATTGGGTACACAGTATTCTGCATCTTGATTTTTTTAATGATGTTCATGGCTAAAGGCACTCAGTGGAATCTTTTTCTCCAGTTTTTATTTTCAATTCAATTATAGAAGAAAAGATGAAGAACAGAGAGAAAAATAACAATGCGTTTGCATCCTCAGCACCTAACAGAATTACTGGATAGGGTGAACAAGGTCTGCCTGGCCAGCACCTTCCTGGGGAGTTCCTGCAGGAAGGTGGATGACGAGGGGAAATGGTACATCACGGTCACTGGGTGTGATTTGAGTCAACTCACTGTGTTTAATTACATGTGATTTCTGCATGTAGCTCATGGATATATACAAACCCAAACAGAGATGTCTGCAGAGGAAACAACAGCTTTGACTTAGTACGTAGCAGGCTCATGGCCAGAAGGAGTTACTGCAAGCTTAGTCATTCCATCACTGCCTACTGCTGTCTCAGCTGCTGTGTATAGCCCATTCACTACAACACTCCCTTCTAAATACAAAAGGGTGTCCTGGTGAGACACTAATATAATAGCTATCCAGTATTATATTTGCTTTGCATTTAATTCTGTAGACAAGTAACCTGCAAATATGTCTTTTTTATATTTCGAAGGGTGCTAGTATGAGTTGATCCAGGACAATGTTATTTCAGTGAATTATTGCATATACTATGCCGTTCCAATTTTTTAAAAACTTGTTTAGTTAGACAAAAAAAAGTACTTCAATTACTGATCCTTCTAGTTCTTGAATTATAAGAAATATGCGCACATAAAACACCTAAAATCTGGTGTGAGTATGGGTCATCTCTTCTGAGAACAGGGACTTTCTGAAAGAAGCAGAAAATCAGTTAACATGTATTGACCAAGGACAACTGTCAGTATTTTGAAGGATTTGGAGACAGCTAAAACAGCTGATGCAAAAATAAAATAAAATAACAAAAACATCAAAACCAAACAACCTCTATTGTCTTCCAACTAGTTCATTGAAATTCTCTCAGAGGCAATTTTCAAGGTGAACTGAGAGGCATATTGGAACAAACCAACACCCAGCCTGGCCTTGTTTATCAGACTGTAATTAAGACCACCGCTATTTTGGGTCCTGACAAGACACCTTCCTGGTTTCTAGTTAGCCTGATTTGGGTGGGGGAGACTCTAATAGCCACAGAAACCAGAGAAGCTGTAAAGGTGTGAACTGTGTGGTATGTGGTATGTGACATATCTCAAAAGCCTTTTTTTAAGCCTATAGTGCTTTTCATCATGTCTGCATCTTCATCCATGGTACAAGTCACCATCGTCCTTGGCCTGGACTGTTGCAATATCTCCCACAACAGTCTCCCTGTTTCTACTTTTGTCCTCACCCCCACCAATCACGCTTTCTCTGTGCAGCAGCCTAGTGATGCTGTTAAAATATAAGTTTGTGATGTTACTCTGTGTTCAAAACCCTTGCTGTACCCTTGTCTCATGCAGATAAAACTGAAAGTCCTTAAAAAGTCTTATGGTCTGAATACCCCTGCCTCCACTGCCCACTGTTTATCTGTGTCATCAGCTGACACTCCCCTGCTCACCGCTCCAGCCACTCGAGCCCCTCTGCTGTTCACCCAGTTCTAGGAAGGGTTTTGCCACAGCCCTGTGCACTGGCTCAGCCCCCTGCTTGGACCACTCTTCTCCAGGATACCCACCCTTCATGTTCTCTCCTCTTCTTCAGGTATTCACTCACATGGTCTCCTCTAAGTGAGACTTTGCTTGAGGGATTCACCCAAAGCCCCCTCACCCTGGCAGGCTCTCCCTGCCCTCAATACTGTTTTATTTTTCTCCCAGAGAGCTTAACAACATCCAAGATACTACGTATTTATGTACTTGTTTTTATTATGTGTCACAGCACTGGGAAGACATTTTTACAAGGGCAGGGAGTTTGTCTATGTTGCTGCTGCTTCTCCAACAGTAGCGGGCATATGACAGACACTCCACAGATATGAGATGGACGAATGCATGAGTGAATAAGTGACTCAGCATAAAGTCACTTCCATACACAATCTCCTCGTCCTCCTGTTAGCCCTAACTTCTAGCCCTTCACTGCGAGCCCCTTCTGCCTGCTTTCCTGCCCATGTCTTGGTCTCATTGCCCATCAATCATCTTTCCACATTTTCTTATTTGAATTTAAGATTTTGGCAGCCATGTTAATCTCTACCCAATGCCCTCTTACCAGAGACAAAGATTTCCTTTGTCCAGGAAAATTTTCCAATAGCCAAACCAGGCTCACAGTAATCTCAAATAGCCAACAACCTTCTCCTAGAGCATTTATTAAGCACCTACAGAGTACTCAACACTAGCATATAAGAGAGATGTAAAATCTGGTCCTTGTCCTCGAATCACTTAACTCGAGTGTGTAAGGTTTAGTCAACAATGAGATCTGAGAGTCTATTGAAACTATGTGTTCAGCTTATTGGAAACAAAGACTAGGTCTGATTTATTACTGAGTCTCTCACTATATTGAGAATCAATTCATTCTCAATAAATATTTGTTAATCTGAAAAATAGGAACAATCTACTTAAGATAATTGTATGAAAAAATAATCACAGCCTAGATAAAATGGCTTAGAATTAATGTCTATCAGCAAGGCGGGCAGTGAAATGCTCATGTTTTGAAAGTTGTTCTTGTTCCAATTGATTCAATACTGACAAGAAGAGTGAAGGTGACCTTTCTCATGGAGTGTTACAAGTGACAGGAATCACCAGCTTTCTCCAAGAAAATTAGAGCTCATCACACCTTAGAAGTACCAGCAATTACCAAGGATTATTTGAGTGCTATTAGAACGAAAAAAGAAATTACATGAAAGTCCAAAGAAAACCTATACGCACACACATGTAGACCCGCAAACCTACATACATACATACATGCATACACTCAAAAGAGAGAACACAAGTGAGCTCCTTAAAAACTGTAGCTCAAAGTGCATGCACTGAACATGCAAGGACACTGTGGTTATGCAGACAACCTACATAGTACTTCCACTCAGGGGAGCTTGAGAATTTAATGAGAAAGTTAGGATTAGCTCACAAATGGAATGGCATGCAGAATGCCATTTGAGAAGAAATTAAATCAGAATTATTGTAATGTTCAGTTAACCTGAGGTCTCTCCAATACTTCTCATATGGGCAGAAATTCAATGGAAAGGATTTTCTGGCTCTTGTCAGCATAAAAGTGTGTAAATATCCTTAAGTGGGGAGCTCTCCTTCAGAATAAATGGAATACTCTGTCTCCAAATAATGTAATTTCAATAATTTGGGCATAGCCCTTGTCTGGCTCATTATATTGACTACAGACACTTCAAACATTTTCTTATAAAACAAGATTTCTCAATCTGGGCACTAATGACATCCTAGACCAGAGAATTATTTTCTTTACAGGGAGCTGTCTTAGGTACTGCAGGATGCTAAGCAGCTTCCCTGGCCTCTCCTCACTAGATGCCAGGAATGTCCCGTTATGACAACCAAAAATGTTTCCAGACACTGCCCAATGTTTTGTTAGGAAAAAAAGCCCCCATTTGAAAACCACCAGTCTAAGAAATTATTCCAACTATACAGCAAAAATAAACATGTGGGTGTAACCTCTCAAATTTCTCTTTTGCTGAATATATCCATTCAACCACTCCTGAAATACTGTATGTAGAATAGTGCCCATATCCTCATCTGCAATAGTTTGATAGAAAAGATTAATTTGTTTGAACTAAGTAATTATGAGTGAGATGTATGTATGAAGAGATGGAAAATAATGATAAAAAGCAGTATGTTTTCTTTTTTGTTCCTTGGACTTGCTCATGGGTCCAGTTACGAGACAAAAAAAAGAAACTTGGAATAGGGAAAGGTCTCTATATTTATAACTTAAGTATTTATTTTTCTAGGCTCCAGGAGAAATTAAATGAGTTCACACAGTGTGCGGAACACATCAGCAGTGCTGGTAAAGACTGTCTTCAGAGACAGCACCGGCAGTGCATTTTCAGGAAGGACTAGGATCCCAGGTAATGATGAGATCTGGTGCCTGGAGGATGAAGACTACTCATGGACCCCAGAACAAAAGATGACATCCCTTCTGTTGGCTGAGCTGACTTGACTGTGCCCACACTGCACTAATGAGAGGCTGCAGGACATCTGATGGCAACTGGGGGGACAGACCTTTCCTATTTTGACCATGCCCCCACATTTCTGCCCCTTGGTGCCACAGCAGGGGAGGGTCAAGAGAGCCCTGGGAACCAGCACAGTCTGCTTTGGTCTCAACCCAATATCCCAACAAAGAGTCAGTTTCTACTTTGGCCCTGATCATTCAAGGTCAGAGACCTTGGAGTCAGTGTCTCAAACTCTGTTGAGTCCCAAAGCAAAAAGTATGTCCTCTCTCTCTCTCTCTCTGATCTAGACTGACTGTCTCACACGAATGAGGGTGATTAGAGTCTGAAAATTTTTGAATACAGAATCAGAATGTGTCCTAGTAGGTGCCACTTTATTAAAGAAACAAGAATATATTTCTAGTCCTAGAAAGTCCAGACCAGCTTGCCTGTGAGGAAATAAAACACTAAAGACACAATCACCCTGCCAGTCCCTCATACACATGAGCCTTGGACTGACATGCACCTCATGTTCTATGCTGAGCCCCTGCAGTATGTTAGGCTCTGCTCTAAGCCTCAGGTGCCCAGTGCTGAGACAGGCAAGCATGGGTCCCTGCTCCTCTGGGACTTATAGTTTGGTAATCCAGCAATAGGCAAAAAAAGAAAGAAAGAAAAAGGAAAATAATTTTCAAAGAGTACATGTGACAGTCGTGAGGGTTCTCCTCCAGATGTGTCCAGATCGCAGCCTTCTCAGCTCAGAGTAAGGGTGCACCTTCTGGGCCCCCGTGATTGGATGAAGCACGATTGGTGGTTCCGCTACTACTTTATGAGAAGAAGTGATATGACCCACTTGCAGGCAAGAGCATTTTAGTGACAGCACACAATCCTCGAGGACCAGTGACATTCACAATGGTGGCTACTCCTGCAGCCTCATTCCTGAGGGGACTGTTGTTCAGTCTTCCAGCTGACCTGAGATGGCTTCATAGTGTTTATTGCTTGAGTAAACAGCACCTGATTGGGGAAGACCTTCACAACATAAATTTCTGTTACTTAGAGTCACTGACACTATAAGGTTGTTTGACATTCAGCATGGTTTATTTAGCATGTTGCAGAGATAATGCTAAGACAAAAAGAAAAAGAAAAGAAGGTTGTGAAATGAGAGAAGGATGCTTTTGGCACAGTAGTGAAGGAGAGCTTCTCCAAGGGTGTGAAATTTAAGTTGTGACCTCAGGGTTTGAGAAAATGGAAACAGCAAGAACAAATGCCCACAGTAGCAAGAGTTTATCAGGCCCAAGTATTCGCACATACATACACATGCACAGACACATGCAAACACCCCTACACAAAGACACAGATGAAAAGAGAGCACAGGAGGAAGGGCATGGGCAAAGGCCACCCATGGGAGACCCCACATGCACATCCAGAAGGTCCAATCCATCCATGGTGCAAGTCCTTTTTACAAAATATCTCACAGTCCAAGCAGAGGCTGCAGTCCCAGAGAGCAGCCTCAACTTTGGTTCTCTTCTGCCTGCAAAGACCTAATTGCAGCCAGATGCAAAGACTATCTGATTAACGATTAACACATATTATCAGCAAGATGCACTTTAACTACTTAAGTAGCTAGAGAATGGAGTGATGTGTGGGCTTCCCCAGTTGGGTGCAGTTCGCTATTCTGGCCACAGTTGTGAGGCTTAATATTTTCAATTGCATCTAAGTACCCTCCAAGTACCTGGGTCAAATACCCTTTTTACTTACATCTTAAAATGGTTCTCTGAGAAAGCCATGTAATTGTCAAATAACGCAGGAAAATAGGCTTAGGAAAGCTGAGAGATTTGTTCAAGTTATCACAATTAGTAATCAGTTGAACAGAATTCAGAATGATTCTGGCTTCAAAATTCATGTTCCTTCCCCCATTCCATGTTGCCTCTGGGCCGGAATCACATCCAGTTTGGGGCTTACTTTTCCGCCTCCACAGAACTAGATACTCTATATATGTGTAGAGGATCTGTCCATCAATGTATCTCACCCACAAAAGCAGGGTGGCTAACACACTATGTACATCCCCTCTCTCCATCCACAGCAACTCTGACAGTGCTATGTGCATTTCTCTCCCCTGATGAAGTCATCCTCAGGTGTTCAGGTGCCACTAACTACCAAGAGGAAATGAAAATCATTGCCTCCTTGCATTCAAAGTTCAAAAGTATCATTGTCCTCCTTTAGGCAAAAAAAAAGCTCCTATATTTACAATTATGCAGTACAAACTAAATTGTGATTTCCTGTTCAAACTAAAAGGGAGAAAATGAATAAATAAATCTCCCTAAAGCAACCCCAAATAACCTGACTTTGAATTCCATCCTAGATCATTCTGTTCATGCGAAATTATTATTTGTTGTTGTTGTTGTTACTATTATTTTGAGTCAGTTTCTCAATCTGTCACCCAGACTGGAATGCAGTGGCACCATCGCAGCTCACTGCAGCCTTGACCTCCTAGACTCAGGCAATCCTTCTGCCTCAGCATCCCGAGTAGCTAGGATTACAGGAGCATACCACCACACCACTCCTGGCTAATTTTTTGGTTGTTTGTAGATATGGGCTCCCATTATGTTGTCAGACTGGTCTCAAACACCTGGGTTCGAGTAATACTCCCACATCGGCCTCCCAATGTGCTGGGATTACAGGTGTGAGCCACTGTGTCAGACCTCATGTGAAATTCTGATCTGAGTTGCAGAGTTATCATTGAAGATAGTTTCCAACTGCAGGATGAGAAACTTTGATATTCTATCTCTTAAGGTAGCCAGCCAACCTGCTCCCACTCCACAGACTTGTCATTGTTGGTTCTCATGTGGGTGACTAAAAATAAATAATAATAAAACCCAGAAGAGCTAAATGATTCAATTTCTCTCTCTCTCTCTCTGTCTCTCTCTCTCTGTATATATATATATATATATATTTGCCCTTGCAGAATATAAAGACTCTCAACCCAAAGTAGTCGGGGGAGGAAGACATACAGGTAAAAGTCTCCAAATGTCAACAGTACATTATGAGGAGAGCTCGAAGTCAAGGACAGCATACACTTCCCCAGGATCTTTGCTGAAAATCCTGTGATGCTGTAATGTCTTCTCAGCAAGAATGAACTCAGAGCATCAGGACTGGGCCTTGAAGTCCAGTAGCTCCTGCAAACCTCGAACTTCAGCAGTGATGAGTGACTTCCCAGGAATCTTCTCTCTGTTAAGAAAATCAAGTCTCATCAGCTAGAACCCATCTGAATTCATCTGAACCCTGAATGGTGCCCTCTGAACTCCTCTGCCTCCGTCTGAACTCCTCTGCCCCAGGATCAGCCAGGCTGGTTTTTAAATCACAGGGTAAAGAAGATATTGCACACAGATGGCTTCATCTCAGTCATTTGTCTGTTAAAAAGTCATACCACTTATTCCTAATACATGCTGAGAACCACGTTCAAAATGTGATTAAACGCCACCAGCCAAGAATGGCTATTATACTTTACAGACTGATTAGCAAGGGAGGAGAGCCGCAAACCACACACAGAGCCGATGGGATGTTCTAAATTACATGAGCTGGCCTAGCTTCATTTTGTTTTTAGTGCAATGGTTTGTTACACATATACCTAATAATGCTAAATAGTGAAATGTCAAGCCTCAGCTCTTAATAGCCTCATTTAAATTAAATTTGTATTTGTGGTTCTTCTAATTATTTTCTCCGCCATCTGACCAGGACACTTCCCTATGCCACGGTGAAATGGCTGTCTCCCTACCACAGGGTTAATTAAAATGAGCTGGATCTTGAGAATTCAAAATGATGTGGTAGGGAACCTGGCAGTAGACTTTCAGCCAAAGCCAATAAATAGTTTTTCTTTCCAAGACCACGTTTTGAAAACAGTGTGGAAATTGCAAACTAGTCATCTAGACCATATTTTTTTTATTGCGAGTGCAACCTCCAATGGACAGCATCACTGGCAGAACCTCCTTCCAAGACATCTATCCAGATCCACATAAAAGTTCACCCTTGTGTTCTTCATACAGAACCCTTAAGAGCCACTCTGTTTAGACTCATTCACATTCAGCAAACAGCCCCCAAGCACCTGTAGATTAATGTTTTCAGCCTGGAGCCAGGTACTAGGATTGAATCTGCTCCATGCTGGAAGTATATATATTTTTATTTTTTAATTTGAATTCAGAGGGTACATTTGCATGTTTATTACATGGGTATATTGTGTGGTGGCGAGCTTTGGGCATCGATTGAACCCATCACTCAATTAGTGAGCATGGTACTTGATATATAGTTTCTAACCTTTGAATTCCCTCTCCTTCTCTATTTTAAGAGCCCCCAGTCAGGCTCAGTGGTGCACCCTGTAATCCCAGCACTTTGGGAGGCCAAGGCGAGTCGATTGCCTAAGCCCACAGGTTCAAGACCAGCCCTCGTCTCTCAAAAATTAGCTGGGTGTGGTAGCTCACGCCTGTAGTTCCAGCTACTTGGAAAGCTGAGGTGGAAGGATCGCCTGAACCCAGCAGGTCGATGAGGGGGTGGCCATGAGCATGCCACTGCACTCCAGCCTGGGCAACAGAGTGAGACTCTAGCACACACACACACAAAAGAGCCCCCATTGTCTGCTGCTCCACCTTGATGTCCACGTGTACTCATGTTTAGCTCTCAAAATCATACGTGAGAACACGTGGTTTTTGATTTTCTGTTTTTGTGTTCATTCACTGAGGATAATGACCCCTGTTGCATCCATGTTACTCCAAAATATATTATTTAATTCTTTTTGCAGCTATATAATATTCTGTGGTGTATATATGTCACATTTTCTTTATCCAATCCACTATTGATGGGTATCTATGTTGGTTTTTGCTATTGTGAATAGGACTGTAATGAACATACAAGCGGAGGTGTCTTTTTGGTAGAATGATATATGCTCCTTTGTGTAGATACCCAGTAAAGGAATTGTTAGGACAAATAGTAATTCTATTTTTCGTTCCTTGAGAAATCTCTAAACTGTCAGGCACATCAGTTACTGTAGGCTGCAGGCATTGGTTCCCTCATACTTCTGATGATAGCCCTTCTAGCCCACATGGTGTGGCTGGGGCTGAGTGCACTCCCCAGGAACAGGAAGGAGCACATTGTCCCAGCTCAGCCAACCAGAGCATTGTGTCCACCTGGGCGGAGACGCTCTTGAGACACTAAGGGGACTGAGCTTCACTTTCAGGATATTAAAAGAACCTTTCAGGAATTGTAGGTGAAGGGCACCTCTCTTCTTCTGGAATGTAAAGCTATAAGGACGGGAGCCTGGAACTGCCAGGAGTTATACATAAAGCAAGTTTGCCTGAGAAGGCAGCATCAAGAGGTGGCTGAGAAGTTGGCCCTGACATAAACATTTGAGACCCTGGATCTAGTTAGGCCTATTTGTTTGTTTGTTTGTTTATTTATTTGTCAGAATTTCACTGTGTCGCCCAGGCTGGAGTGCAATGGTACACACACGGCCATCCGATCTGTTGGGCTCCTGTGATTCTTCCGCCTCAGCCGGAACTACCGGCACACGCCACCATGCCTGGCTAATTTTTTTTTTGAATGGTAGATAAGAGGTCTTGCCAAGTTGCCCAGGCTAGTCTTGAATCCCTGAACTTAGGCAATCCTCTCGCCTTGCCTCCCAAAGTGCTGGGATGACAGGCTTGAGCCACCGCACAGGTCCTGTTTTTAATTTGTTGTCGTCACTATTGTTGTTTTATTTCAATAGAACTAGTGGGCACAAATGTTTTTTGGTTACATGGGTGCATTGTATAGTGGCAAAAAAGTTCTCGGCTTTAAGTGTACCTCCCACCTCCTCCTGTGCGCATTGCATCTGAGAGGTGATCTTTCAGGCTTCCATCCCATCCCACACTCCCTCTTCTGAGTCTCCAATGGGCATTATATCATTCTGTAGGCCTTTTCAGATCCTTAGTTTAGCACTCACTTATAAGTAGTAGCTTGCAGTGTTTGGTTTTCCGTCCCTGCGTTAGTTCACTGAAGATGATGTTCTCCAATTCCATCCACGTTGTTGCAGAAGACATTATTTCATTCTGTTTTGGTGGCTGAATGGTATTCTGTGGTCTACATCTATATAGCTATATCTATATATCACGTTTTCATGACCCACTGATCATTTGGAGGGTATTTAGGTTGATTCCACATCTTTGCATTGTGAACTGTGCCATGATAAACATTTGAGTGCAGGTGTCTTTTTTGTATAAGGACTTCTGTTCCTTAGGGTAGATATCTAGTAGTGGGGTTGCTAGATCAAATTGTAGATCTACTTTTAGTTTTACGAGAAATCTCCATACTATTTTCCACGGAGGTTATACTAATTTGTACTCCCACCAACAGTGTATAAGTTTCCTTTTCATTGTATCTGTGTCAGTAACTATTGTTTTCTTGACTTATTAAATAAAGGCCATTTTGACTGGTGTAAGGTGGTATTTCACTGTGGTTTTAATTTGGAATTCCCTGAAAATTAGTGATATTGAGCATGTTTTAAAAATATGTTTGTGGTCATTTGAATATCTTCTTTTGAGAAATATCTGTTCAAGTCATTTGCCCACTTTTTAATGCAGTAGTTTGTTGTTGTTGTTTTGGTTTTTTTGGTTTTTTGCTTTGTTTTGCTGTTTTGCTTGAATTATTTTTAGATTCTTGATATTAGTCTTTTGTCAGGTATATGGTTTGTAAATATCTTCTCCACTCTGTAAGTTACCTATGCGTTTTGCTGATTATTTATTTTGCTGTGCAGAAGATTTTTAGTTTAAATTCCATTATTTATTTTTGTTTTTGTTGCATTTGCTTTTGAGGTTTTAGTCATAATTCTTTGCCTAGGCCGATGTATAAAAGAGTTTCTCATAGGTTTTCTTTTAGGATTTTTGTGGTTTCAGGTCTGACATTTAAGTCTTTAATACACCTTGAGTTAATTTTTGTGTAGAGAGAGAAATAGGGATTGAGTTTCATTTTTCTGCATGTAGATAACCAAATTTCCCAGCACCATTTGTTGAACAGGGTGCTCTTCCTCCAGTGTATGTTTTTGTCTGCTTTGTTAAGATTAGCTGGTTGTAGGTATTCATGCAGTAGGCAGGGGAGATAGCATGTCATATGGCGAGAGTGGGAGGAAGAGACAGAGGAGGTGCCAGGCTCTCTTCACCAGCTCTCTCATGAACAGAGCAAGAAGTCATTAATTACCATGAGCACTGCAGCAAAAGGTTCATGAGGGATCCGCCTCCATGACACAATCACCTCCCACTAGACCCCACCTCCAGCATGGGGGTTACATTTTTACATGAAATGAGGAGGGACTAGCAATCCAAACTATAATCACATGGGAGTGATGAAGATATCTCTTCAACATATTGATTTTGTTTCCTTTGTAAATGTACCCAGAATTGAGATGGGTGGATCATGTGGAAGTTCTATTTTAATTTTTCGAGGAAACTGTGTGATATTTTCCATCATGGCTATACCAATTTACATTTTCACCAACAGTACATAAGAGATTCCTTTGCTCCATTCAGAAACACAGGAGACACTCTTATGGAAGTTAGACCTGCCAACCAATTTCTGATCACAATCCTAAGTGCCAATACCGTAAGAAATAAGATAGACAAGTGGGTCCTCATCAAACTGGCGAGCTTCTGCAAAGCAAAAGAAACCATCAAAGTTAACAGCCTACAGAATGGGAAAAAATATTTGCCAACTGTTTATCTGACAAAGGTCTAACATCTAGAATCTACAAGGAACTCAAACACGCCAAAAAGAAAAAAACAAACAGTCCCATTAAAAAGTGGGCAAAAGACATGAATAGACACTTCTCAAAAGAAGATATATGGGCAGCCAACAGACACATGAAAAAGTACTCGCTCTCACTAATCATCAGAGAAATGTAAGTCAAAACCACATTGAGATATCACCTAACCCCAGTAAGAATGGCCATCATTAATAAAATAAACAACAACAGAGACTGGCAAGGATACAGAGAAAGAGGCTCGCTTCTACACTGCTGGTGGGAATGCAGACAAGTGCAACCTCTTGGGGTGATTTCTGAAAGAAAACCTCCCATATGACCCAGCAATCCCCCTACTGGGAATTTGTCTGAAAGAACTCAAATCATTCTACAAAAAAGATACCTGCTCATGTATGTTTCTTGCAACTCTATTCACAATAGCAAAAACATGGAACCAACCATGCTACCCATCGAAGCTGGACTGGATTAAAAATATGTGGTACACATACACAATGGAATATCATGCAGCCATAAAGAAGGACAAACAAGTGACTTTGCAGCAACTTGAATCGATTTAGAGTCGATCATACTCAGTGATCTATCACAGAAACAAAGAACAGAGTACCACATGTTTTCACTCATAAGTGGACCTTGAACAATTATCATAATACTATAAGAAAGGGATTGGCAGTAGTGGGAAACTGCCAGGGGAAGAGAGGTGAGATTGGCAGTTGAGGGAAACGGCTAGGGGAGGGAGGGGCACCTCTCATCAACAAGGGTACCTGCATAATCAACATTTGTATGCCTAACCCTGAATCATACCCCACATCTTTAAAGTAAAAGAAAAAACTAGTAGAGCTTTTTAAATTTGTTAAAATGGCAAAGATTGTGTCTTAGGAAATAGTTTAGGAAAAAGGAAAACTCTGAAGGCGGCATTTGGAATGGCTGTTAATCCAAGTCAATAAATTAGAGTGCCAGAAAGTTACCCAGAAAAGGGTAAAAACTAATAAAGGTAGAGCAATAATCTCTTAAATTAAAGTGTAAAAACTGATAAAGGTGGAGCAATAGTCTCTTAAATTTGAGTATCTTTGGCTGCTTTATCTCCTCTCCCCACTGCAAAACTAGAGAATGGGATGATTTTCTTTGATACCTTTGTCAAATTGTGACTTGGGCGATCATGATGTTACGATGATAGTTACATCTTTCATCTGACCCCTGGCATCCCCTCCAAAGGCTACTTTTAGATTTTTGTTGGCACCTTGCAGTGTCCTTCAAATATTGTTTTATGTCACTTAGATAGCTAATTAGATGCATGTTTTATCTGGCAAAACATGTGAATTCATCTCTTCAAACTTGTCTCCTACCTTGTGATGAAAGTCTGAGTTGTAGAAAAAGAGGGAAAGAGACTTTTGAAGTTGGCTTGATCTAGCTTAGACACCAGTATGACCCCTCTGTTGCTGTAGGATGATGAACTGACTGGATTTGAAAGGCTTTGCAAAATTGGGACAGGTCTTTATGACTGATTCTTTTTTGAAATTCATGCACAGAAGTGGAAACAAATGGGCAAGAAAATATCCCTAGATATAGGTTAATGTGTAGAGGTTATCAGTTCTCTGAGCTACTAAGAACCTTTTTAATGAAAGACTATAAATATACCTATTGGTGTACTTACATTCTCTCCTTCACTGTGTTTTTTCCCTCAAGTATTCCTTGATCCTTGACTGTCTGCCCATTTTTTGCAGAAACACTCTTTTTTTTTTGCAAAAACTTCTGGACTTTGGTTTCCTTTTTTGGTCTTTCAGTGGAAAGTATATTAGTTAATTAATTTTTTTCTGCAGATTCTTTGTTAAAAAAAATTAATGTTCTTAGCATTATGGGATTTCATTGTGTTGGACATTTTGAGAAACTGCCAAGAGGCTGTACTATGTTACATTCCCACCAGAAGTATATGAGAGTTTCATACCTCTACATACTGGCTAGCACTTGGAATGATCCATCGTAACTTCAGGTGTTCCAATAGTGTGCAGTGGTATCTCACTGTGATTGTAATTTACATTTTCCTAATAACTTATAATGTTAAGTCATCTGCTTATTTGCCATCTGTGTATCTTCTTTAGTAAAGTGTGTGCTCCAATAATTTACCCATATGTAATTTGACTCTTCGTTTTCTTAATAAGTTTTGAGAGTTTCTTATATGTTCTGGACATAAGTCACTTATTACATATGCGATTTTAAAGCTATTTTCCAAAGTTTGAGACTTAGCTTTTTTTCCCCTTAGTTTTAGCAGCCTTGGTTAGGATAAACTACTCTTACAGATGAAAGATGAAAAAAGATGAATTTTATTTATTTATTTATTTATTGAGTTGGAGTCTCACTGTCACCCAGGCTAGAATGCAGTGGCATGCTCATGGCCACTGAAGCCTCGACCTGCTGGGTTCAGGTGATCTTTCCGCCTCAGCCTTCCAAGTAGGTAGAACTACAGGTGCATGCCTCCACACCCAGCTAAGTTTTTTTTTTTACTTATTGTAGAGACGAGTTCTCACCAAGTTACCTAGTCTGGTCTCAAACCCTGGACTCGGGCAATCCTCTCTCCTCCACCTCCCAAAGTGCTGGGATTACAGGCTTGAGTCACTGCGCTGGGCCAAAAGATGAGTTTTTAAACTGTTTTGGTCAGTAATAAACTTTGGCCTAAAAGGAAAATAATAACTCTTATTTTCTTTGTTTGATAAGAATATATATATATTTTCACTTCACCCTTACAAGTAGCTGGAACTACAAGGTATGTGCCACCATGCCCAGCTAATTTTTTGATTTATTGTAGAGATGAGGTCTCGCCAAGCTGCCCAGGCGGGTCTCGAACCTGTAGGCTCAGGCAATCCACTTACCTCAGCCTCCCAAAGGCGCTGGATTACAGGCTGAGCCACCGAACCCGGCTTGATAAGTATATATTTTTAAGGAGCATTTGACATTGGCTATAATTTAAAATGAGCAGTCATTTACAACTAGTTGTTGGCAAAGCTGCAATGACAATTCAACAAACAAGCAATGTTCCATTCACCAAATGGTTAACCGAATTGAACAATTTAATATGTATATACAAATAAGTGGACTTTGTTCCATATTTTGTACCATATGCAAACAGGAACTCAAGATGGATTGAAAACATAAAAGTGAAACCTAAAACTATAAATGTCTTGAATAAAACATGTAAGAAAAATATTTGGACTCTTGAGTTAGGCCAAGTTTTCTTGGGTACAATATAGAGTGTGATTCATAAGAATAGCACCTTGGGGTGCCTTTCACTCAGATTGTGATATAAATATGCCTTCCATTGTTGTGCAATGTACAGCCCACACTACTGTATTTGGTTGTCCTGAATATGAGTCTTTGTTGGGACGGCAAAGCAAAGAAATAACGATTCTAAAGTTTTGGTGCTGAGTTAGAGACTCAATCTGACTTTGAACAGCATAAAAAGTGTCTTAAAAGTAAGTAAAGCGACAGGCGCGGTAGCTCATGGAACAATGGCTGTCATCCCAGGACTTTGGGAAGTGGAAGCCAGAGGATTGCTTGAGCCCTCGGATCTGAAACCAATCTGGGCAACTTGGTGAGACCTTGTCTCTACAATGAATCAAAAAATTAGCTGGGCATGGTGGCACATACCTTGTAGTTCCAGCTACTTGTAAGGGTGAAGTGAAAATATCGCCTGAGCCCAGCATTTTGAGGCTGCGGTGGCCATGAGCATCCCACTGCACTCCAGCCTGGGAGACAGAGTGAGACACTGACTCAAAATAATAATAATAATAATTTAAGCTTGAGATTGCATCTGCTTCCATGAAAGTGGCATAATCTGAGAACTCCAACGCTTTCAATCTTTTTCCCTTTTGCCACAGTTCAGGAAGATCGAGCAACTTATTTCCATTTTTGCATCTCAATTTTGCCATCCGTGAAAATTAGGACAGTGGACTAGAAGGCTTCCAATGGCTCTCTGAGATCAGCTTTTCTCTTGAGACAGAAGAAGGGTGATGGCTCTGAAATGAGTCCTGTGGTTCATACCCTAGCACTGTCATGACCTGCAGAGGAGCAGCTCTCTTGCCCACAGCGGAAGGTAGGCATCAATGCTGCCCCTATAGGGTACATACACGAAGTGCTCAATGAAAGATGCAGGATCTCTCCTGCAGCCACTAAGCTAACAAAGCATTGGATGGGCTTTCCAAGACCAAAATTTCAGTTCCAAAGCTGGTGATCTTGAGCCATACAACATGGCTTCCTCTAACTCCATCACCTAATATGCACATGGCTCGGCCTCCCCAAACTTGTCTCTCTTTCCCTGCCTCAGAAGACCAGCATGCTGTCTAGACCTGGAATTCCTGCTCTGCATTGCAGACTGGAAATAACTTAGGCAGAAAGCTGGGACAATTGCAGGGGTCATCAAAAGCATTTCTATTTTTGGAGGGATCAAAATAAATATATATTGTATTTATGCATAAAACATATATTACATATTATATGTATTTATTTAGTTTTTAAACACTTTATTAAATACTAAGACACAAACACACACATTAGCCTAGGCCCATAGATGGAGGCCCACAGATGGACGGGATAATGAATATCCCTGTCTTCCACCTGTACATCTTGTCCTGCTGAACGGCTTTTAGGGGCAACAGCAGGCATTGAGCTGTCATCTCCTATGATAATAGCATCTTGTGCTGGAATATCTCCTAAGGACCTGTCTGAGGTTGTTTTACATTTTGCTTTATAAGTAGGAGTACACTGTAAAATAACGATAAAAGGCAGAGTAAATTAAGTACATAAATGCAATAACAATATGACATAGTCATGTATAATAATTACCAAGTATTATACATTGTACATAATTGTATATGTTGGAATTTTATATGAATTTTAGTAAGTTCTGGATACATGCCTTTGGAATTCCCAAAAACACAGTGGGGAGACGAAGGAAAAAACAAAACAAAAAAACCAGGAATCAGACCTGCAACTATTCACAGTTTTATATTTCAACTTAACCACGTGATTAAATTAGACAGATTTTAAACCAAAAAGCTAATTTGGAAACTTAATTATTTTTAAAGAAAGGTCTCCTGTGGCTTACTTATGTGATGCTGGAGTTGGGGTTAATAAGTTTCTAATTATATCAATTTTCTCTTTTAAAAATCTGGTTCTCATTTATTATTCTGTCAAGGGATTATTAAGCTAGTTGCTTTATGTCCTTAATTCACAGATCAGACATAAATTAGTGTAAAGTGTTAGATCATAGTCCCTTAAGTTACCCCTTTTTAAGTTGAAGCAATTAAACTCATTTATTTTTATGGAAGTTGTTAATAAACCCATTTATCAGAAATGAGACTTCATTAGTCTTAGATAATCAGTAGTTTTCATGAAATAACCTAAGCGCCTTCCTCATATTTGCATATCTGACTTTACTTCTCCAGCAAATGCACGATAAGACAAAAAACAGTAACAACAAAGAGTTCTAAATTTGAATTTATGGTCAGGCTGTATTTTAAGTCAGCAAACTAATGTTTTAAACTGATAAGAATTTTGACTAATCACCCCACTTGTGAGCAAATGTCATAATATCCTGAATTCTTATTTCAGGTCATCTGTTCTTGTCCTTTCTCTCCCATTTCCAGAGATCTTAAATGGCTGACATTAAAATATCTTACTTTTGCTAATTATACAAAAATGTGACCATGGGTACATATTTCTGGGACACTTTCCTGCACATTTCTGCATAGAAAATATTTGAGAAGAGGCGTGGATGAAGAGATTGGGCCAGCCATGCAAGGTTCTGAATATAGAGTGCAAATATAATTACATTATTATGATAGTATTCTGTATAATTAAGGTTGATCTAGTGGCCATTTTTTTTGTTTCTCTGTGTGTAAAAGGCACACTCATAGGCTTTCAGGGAGTAGGCACTAAGAATAACAATATGTATGAATATGTAAAAGAAGAAATGAATGACTTGATCCATCAACCAACCAATAAACTATCCAAGATTAGAAGGCTAGTATCCAAGATGAGAGAGGATAGTTCTTTCTTTCTTTCTTTCTTTCTTTCTTTCTTTCTTTCTTTCTTTTTTTTTGAGTTGGAGTCTCACTCTTTGTCACCCAGGCTAGAGTGCAGCACACTCACAGACACTGCAGCCTTGACCTGCTGGACTCAGGCAATCCTTTTGCCTCAGCTATCCAAGTAGCTGGAACTACAGATTCTCGCCACCACGCATGACTAGTTTTTGTGTGTGTGTGATTTATTGTACAGATATGGTCACACCAAGTTGCTCAGGCTGATCTAGAACCCCCAGACCCAGGCAATCCTCTCGGCTTGGCCTCCCCTAAAGCTGGGATTACAGGCTGAGCCACAGCGCCCGGCCAAGGATAGCTCTTCCTAAGTTGTATACACAGTGTTCTGCACATTCTTCCAATTTCTTCCAATGACAAGGTAAGCACTGCCCTAGGTGAGTCAATGAAGCTAGCCACTGAGGTTGCCCCAGTGGTGCAAGGAGTTTCATGAAACATGGACCAGAGAACAGAAAGAGCTTTTCATTTTACAACAGAGTCTGCAATGATGGAGACTAGAATCTAACTTCTGGCACATTTCATATTCAGGCCTGATTAAAACTAATAAATAAATTACATCCTTTACATTCTATTCGCTTTCTTGGTAGTTATTGGTTATTAGGAGGAAAGTAGGAAACAGGAATCTGCAAGATTTCTTTGGAAGGATTTTTGTTTTTCTATCATGAACCAATTGGTCACACTAAGTAACTGTGCAGGATGGCATGTTATCAGATAAGGAATGATGCAAGAAAGAGTCCAAGAAACTGGGATCAAAAATAGTTTTGCTTCTATGCCCTACACACACACACTTATACACGTTTAATTAAGGATGAACCATTTAGAAGGATTTCTCAGCCTAGGTAAAGACAGGAAAAAATAGAAATAAAAACATGAGAATAGGTAATCTGGAATCTCACTGACCTTCTGTGAGAAATGTAACACACTATTTTGAAGTTCCTTGTGTAGAAATCTTTGAATTTTATTATTTTATTGCAGATGGCACTTTAAGAGATCAATGAGTTCCCACCCCAAGCTTCTGTCTTAGTTATTCCCTCCACCTGAAATATACTTCTTCCCAAATTTCTAAAGCTGGCTCTTTATTATTCAAATTTCCATAAAAAGGTCACTTTCCTTAAATAACTTTGCCTGACCATCTTCCTTGTAACAGCCATTCTTAAGTATTTTTTAACCAAATTACCTAATTTTCATTTGCTTAGAAAGTGTATACCTAGTTTGAAATATCTCAGGTGCATATTCAGTTAAAAATTGTCTGTCTTTTCTATCATACTATAAGCTATCAGAAATCAGGAGCTCTGTCTAGTCCCATTTGTGACTGTATTCCTAAGGTCTGGAAAAGAGCCCGGACCCCCCCAAGCAAAAACATCTGTTGAATCCATGAATGAACCTAGCTGTGTTTTACATGAGTAGACTGGGACCCAGAAATGCTAAGTATCTCGGTGAGGGTCAAATAGGTAACTATCAGCAGAACAAGGCCACAAAGGTAGGCACTTGACCATTAGTGTGTCAGGTTTGTGAACTCTTGGTAAAAATCCTAATATTTGTAGTCTTGATGCTTGGTAACAATTTGAATGCTGATGATTGTTAAAACTCAAAAAATGCAGTTTTTACACACTCTCAAGTATTGCCACCTGGGAAGAAATTAACATTGAGCATTTTCTGAAGCACTAACATTTCACCTCCACAAGAGAGTATGGAAAATTTTCTCTCAAACAAATGACATTAGCAATTTAGAAAATGATGTAAAATAAAAGGATATTTCACAATATTGCCAATAACAGTTAACAAATTTCATTAATGAGATACTCTGATGTGGAAATCACTACAATTTTATTTCACAGTAAAATACTGTAATTAAGCCATTGTGTGTCTGTATTATTTAGCAAATGAATAATTACACTATGCCTTGAGACTTACTGCTACTTTGGAGCACTGGGCAACTACCCTTGCAGTCTTATCTGGAACTTGCTTTAATGAGCAATATATTCTGAGCCATGCTCAGGGCAATTGACTGCTTCATATAAGGAAATATTAGAGCAACAGTAAAAGTATTCAGTGTGCTGCAGGTCACAGAACACCAAGGACAACTAATATATATATTTAGATTGCATTTAATTCCGAAAAAGGGAGAGTTGTTAATTCACCAGTGGTCATAGAGCACCCTGTCTGTGCCAGGCTCTGTACTAAACACTAGAAATATAAGGATGGCACAGCCATGATGTCAAGAGGCCCATCATCTATTTAAAGACATTTACAAACAAACTCTGAAATCAACTTGGAATAATGACAATATCACCATCCATGCCATGCCTAACTTCTGCTCTTCCCCCAATTCAAAATGACCTTACCAGGCAAGGAGACATTTGACATTCCAGATCCAGTAAAAGAAAAACTGATTCAAATTCTACATTATCTTTGCAAC
This sequence comes from Carlito syrichta, assembly GCF_000164805.1. Classification (NCBI taxonomy): domain Eukaryota; kingdom Metazoa; phylum Chordata; class Mammalia; order Primates; family Tarsiidae; genus Carlito; species Carlito syrichta. Next base: position 82,220 of record NW_007255019.1, on the reverse strand, counting down.
TGTCCAAGGGCTCACTGATGCCCTTTACCCCAGCCTAGAAGATTCGAAGATCAGAAGAAGTCCAGCTTGCTTTAGGTTAATGTTATGTCCCATGAACACTGGGACATACCTTTAAATGAAGAGGTCAAGGGAAGATCTGAAAGAGATCAGGGATGAATTTTCCAAATACTGCAACTATTCACTGAATAACTTGAGGGTGAGTTGCCAGCAGCTTGACCTCAAAAGAGTTTCCTTCAATCCCAGTGATAGCACTGACTCCAAGAAGTTCTGTTTGTTTCCCTAATTGACTTGTGGTTGCAAGAGGAGAGAAATGGAAATAGAGCTATAGTCGAACAGAACTGTCCAAGAATGAGGTAAATTGTACTGAAAGAGGGATAATGTATTTAATTTATCAGAAAAATATGTTTTCAGTCAATTTTGCAGGTCTACTCTTGGTTGGTGAGACACAAGAAGAATAAGCATGAATAACCATATAATACTCCAGAGCGATTTCACTTCTACAACCCCCAGTGATCTAAGCCAAGAGCAGAGCTGATGTTACACCAGGCGTAGAAGGAGGTCTGGCTTTATTTGAGCTGCAGAGTCACCAATTCCAGTTTTCCAAGCTTGAAACACCATTGTCCCGCTAATGCTGCTACGTTTCATGGTCATGTATAAAGCAGTAATTAGGCACAAAACTCCAAGAGATCTAGCTAGCCTGATGCAGGCACAAGACTAACAGAATTGCTTGGAAGAGGTAGAATGGACAAAGAATAAACCCACCGGAAGATAGATCTGAATTGTTCATTAAAATGGACCATAACAAGGTCTGCATCCTACAACTCAATACCTACTCTCTAGTGAGCTTGAAGGATATGGGAGATGATCAAGTAAACATATATAGTCATCAGGTGATTGTAACTTACAACAAACTTTATTTGGGCAGTGCTCATACAGGCTTACATGCAGAAGGTCCCTTACCTGCAGAGGACTATTCCAGGCTGTAGTGCAGGGGCTACTACCCATAAGAGGAGGAAGGCAAGGGAACTCCTTGGGGAAATAAGGCTCAGACAGAGTACGGAGTCTCTGACTCAGACAGCTCCAAAGGACAGGAGCTGCTTGGAGTGTCGTATAGCTACAGAGTTGGTCTTATCTATGACTCTCAGATGTTGAATGCAATTTCATAGAGTATGCACAGCAGGAAGATTCTAAATGGCTTTTAAAAACTGCTAATTTAAAACAATTGTAAGGGCAATAATTTGAATCTGGTGCCTGTAGGCTTTGGGGTTAATAGGTCTCAGTCTGCCATAAAGAAGTAAATAACAGAGGGCTAATATACACGAGTCATCTTTGGCTCATGTATAAATGCTCTCCTAAGCCAAATATGTGTGAATCTCCATGGTTCCATCTATTCTGCCTCGTATGAAAGTGGCATGGGAACCTGATGAAGGAGATGATAGGGTTTACTTTCTAAATTTTTAAAAGCATGCTAAATTCTTAGAAAATCTCACTGAAAGTAGTAGAATTGAGCTGAACCTCTTGTAAGAGTTGAGTTTTCAATTGTGCATAACATTTTAAAAACGCCTTTGAATATATCTTACACCAGATGTAAAGTACCTAATACAGAGCTTTTGTTAGGATAGAATGACACTTCTCTTTGTTGAGGGATCATGTCAAGTGGCTAGTTTGTTTACCGCCTTGCAAACACAGGAACCACACTCTGTGTAGGGAGATGTGGAGCTATGTGCATCCTGGGAAAATTTAGATAACATGGGAAATAACAGCTTCCTTCGCTCACTCTGAATTCATTCTGCAGTAGATGTTTCTTGAGTGGAAGTGTTGGTAGAATCGTCTACATTGTGTTTAAAATATTATTTCATCCTCATTCTTTTCCATAAGTGCTTACAATTACATTTTTGCATGTTAAATGTACGTGTCATATGACTCCTTTGTGTACGTTATCTGACGTAGAAAATCAGAGCACACCATCACAGAACTGAACACATCTGCAATCCAGAGGTGAGAAAGCCATCCATAAACAATCCCCAAGAAGGCAGAATAAGTCTAGTCTTTCTCCTAGTGGGGTCATTTTAAATATCACAGAGATCTAGAGGTTATGGTGGAGCAAGAACCATGCCACATGCTAGGTGGCAGAAAGGACAAAGGGCGAAGAGAGGATTTAGAAGATAATGAAACCAGTGTCTGAGTGTCTTCAATGAACCAGCGACCATCTTCTAAGTCAAGCTCACTTGACTTTCACAAGAAACCCATGACTTTGGCAGAATTGATATTTTCTCTTCTTTTAAAATAGATGTTATTTCTTTTTTTTTTGAGTTGGAGTCTCACTCTGTTGCCTAGACTGGAGTGCAGTGGCCTCTCCCGGCCACCACAGCCTCGACCTGCTGGGCTCCGGCTATCCTTCCGCCTCAGCCTTCCAAGTAGCCGGAATTATAGGCATGCGCTACCACGCCCAGCTGATTTTTTGATTTATTGTAGAGATGAGGTCTAGCTGCCCAGGCGGGTCTCGAACCCGCGGGCTCAGGCAATCCACTGACCTCAGCCTCCCAAAGCGCGGGATTATAGGCTGAGCCACTGAGCCTGGCTAAAAATACATGTTATTTCTTAGAGCAATTTATTTTACAGTAAAACTGAATGGAAATGACAGAGAGTTCCCATATGTCCCCAGCCCACACATAGGCATAGCATCTCCAGCTGTCAACACTCTAGCACTCTAGTGGTACATTTGTTACAATCAGCGAACCTACATCCATCTCACAGGATCAGAGCTATTTTATTAGCACAGTAAAGAGACTTTAAAGACCTCCACCCCCATGTAACAAACAGTGAAACTGAGGCCCAGAGAAGTAAAAGGGCGTGTACATGACAGCACAGTGACATGACGAGTGTTATATAAGCAGAATCAGCATCTCCAGAATGCCTACCTTCTATCTGTAAATCCCAAAAGTCCCGCCTCTAGCCCAGGCCCTCAACAAGAAACTCCCGAACAAGAGTTTATACGTCAAGTCCATCCAACTTATTGCCTGATCTTGTCATTCTGATCAAGTCCTCCTCCCATCCATGTACATCTTGTTGCAAAAGCACTATACTCTTCAATAGTAGCAAGAGCCAAGGGGTTTGATCAATGTAGCCAATTGCAACGATTGCCAGCAACCCAAGCCAATTCACCAATGTCATCATGCTGGGTGAATAAACTCTGTCAACTCTCAAAGAAGCAGTGGGTAGTAGAGAAGGGACAATGTGGAAGCACAAGCTAGTGAAAACTAGTTGCTGACACTGAGGGCATCTACATTACTTAGGAGGTTTCCAATAACTGAACCTTAGTGTTACCCCTTTTATATTTGATACCAGACCATAACTTTAAGATCACATCTTTGATCTACTACTCAAAGCCCTCCACAGATACTCTCCAGCACTTCCACCAAAGTAAGCTTAGACAGAATGTGAGATTTTCTAACATTCCACTGTATTTTAAATTTTTTCATAACATCATTAATATGAGAAATGACCTCTATTAACAAGGCAGTCTGCAGAGTTCATTCTTTCCTCTTCTCTGCTTGATCAAAATCCAATTACATTGCTAACTTACTTCTTTCTTGTGGCCCATAATCCCTTATCTTGATTTCTTTTTTCTTTTAAGTTTTCAAGCAAAATTTATTTAGAAAGTAAATTAGAGAGGTAGAGAGATTCACCTCCCCAAGGTAGGGGAGGAGGGCCAAAGCTAACAAAACATGGCGGCCATATCTCAAAGGGCCACAGGGAGACAACAGAGTTTAACAAAGCAATGGCCTTGATTTCCATTTCATAGTTTCTTGCTATCTGGAATATGTTCTCAAGATTTCCTTATTCACATGAGTGAACTAAGTAGATTCTGCAACCCCAGTCAATCCTGCCACCATGCAAACATCTTAACTGCAACCTCAAGAAAAATTAGGATAAGCTAGACTATGCTGGCATAACAAACAATCCGAGTATCTCAGCAGCCTTAAAAGACTGTTCTCAGTTGCATTGTGTGTTCAACATGAGTCAGCAGGTGGGATCTGCATCTCAGTTTCCTGGGTGATGGAGCACTTACTGTCTACATATTTCTGGTCACCGTACCAAAAGAAATGAGACTTTGGAAGAATCTTGTTCTGAAAATTAAGTGCCATAGTCAAGAAATAACAAACATCACTTTTATTTTCAGTTCATTGGTCAGAACTGACAAAACTACCCATAGAACTACAAAGGGGCCAGGCTAGAATCTTACTTTGTATCTGCAATGAGAAAAACAGCAACCATTTGATTAAAAAATACTTATGACTATCACGCCTTAACAACATATTTTGTTTTACTAAAATCAATATACCCCTCCTTCCAATTTTTATTTGTAAACTTAAATGGGGTTATTCTGTCATAACAAATAGCCTCAAAATCTCAGTAATTTTCAGTAGCCAGAGAAGAGGGAGAAAGAAAGAGAGAGAGAGAGAGAGAGAGAGAGGAAGAGAGGAAGAGAGATAAGAAAGAACAAAGGAAGAAAGGAAAAAGGAAATTAGAGAGAATTAATGTGAGGAATTAAATAAAATAATGTAAATACTGCCTAATACTTCCCCAGATTGAAACTTGTCATAATAAAATACTTTCACATCCATTATTATATTATTATTGGAAGTCATAGTTTAGCTTCTGTTGTTTTTCTAACACAAGGTTAGAGAGAGAATCAGAATTCAAATGCAACTTTTCTTGGCCTTATGCTATTAGCCATTTACTCTAGTTTTATTTCTACATTTCTCAGAAAATTATATTGATGGGAACACCAGAAAAAGCCTTTTAAAGGAATCCAATCTTGTTATATTTCCCATAGAACAACTATATTCAAAAGACAAACTGTAAAATCCTTTATAGCTGACTTGTGTATGGCATGAGGATAATCAAGGATGTGTGAAAGCCTTCTGGATTTTTACCTAAGTCCTAAATATATCCTTTCCCAAAAAACTTTCACGTAAAGCAAACCACTGTACTATGCAACAACTGCACAAGACTAAGCTCAAAGAGAGGACTTATCTGATCATTTACCTAAAATAGTAAAAACTGCACCATTGTTTCCAATCAAATGCTGTGTCATATTAATTTGCTTCTCCTCTCTAAATTTCAATTGACAACCATCTTTATTTAAGCACCTGTCTCTTCTACTAGAACAAAACTCCATGGAGACAGGACTTTGTCTTACTCATGGTTGCATAAACAGTATCTGGTCACACAGTCAGTATTCCACAAGAATTTAGTAAATAACTTTTATTTTAAGAACTCCTAGCACTCAGGTGTATTGAAACACTACGTAGGTGTATGTAGTATTCCTAATAATGCAACGCAGATCAAACCAAGGGAATTCAGACTTCACATCAAAGCTTTGTTGGAAAATCTTCCAAAGAAAAATTCCAGCCTTTGGCCAACCATCTTCCAAGAGAATATTAGTACACAGAAAAGGGCCTCTTTAGCTGAACTCAGCTGCTCAGCCTGTAATCCTGCACCTTTGGGAGGCTGAGGTGAGTGAATGGCCTGAACCCGCGGGTTCAAGAACCACCTGGGCAGTGAGACCTCATCTCTACTATAAATCAAAAAATCAGCCAGGCATGGTAGCTCATGCCTGTGATTCTGGCTACTCAAAATGCTGAGGCAGAAGGATCGCTGGAGCCCAGCAGGTCGAGGCTGTGGTGGCTGGGAGCGGCCACTGCACTCCAGTCTGGGCGACAGAGTGAGACTCCAACTGAAAAAAAAAAAGAAAGAAAAGAAAAGGGCCTCTTTGGTCAAGTTAGCATGCTCAGTTGTGTGTTAAATAAAAATCCACAGTTTTTCCCCCTTTTTCTTCTTATCAGTAGAACATATCAGAGCCTGTGATAGGTTAATATGCTAGTTAGCCTCAAAGATGGACCCAGTAATCCAAGCCTCCTGGTAGTCAGTCATACCCTTGTATAAATCTTCTTATGTTATACCATAATCAGTATGATCAGTAGCATACAGCACAAGTGACTATCACTTCTAAGATTAGGTAATAATAGGCTGTGACTTCTGTCTGTCTGTTCTCTCTCTCTCTCTCTCTTTCTCTCTCTCTCTGTCTCTATCTCTATCTCCTTCTCTATCTCTCTATTTCTCTCTCTCTCTCCCTCTCTGAGAAAAATCCACATTGTGAGCAACCCTATGAAAAGGCTCAGTGGTGAGAAACTGAGGCCTCCTTCCACCAGTCACATGAGTGAACTGAGTAGATTCTGCAACCCCAGTCAATCCTTTAGATGTCTGCCACGATGCATACATCTTGACTGCAACCTCATGAGAGACTCTGAGCAGAACCATCCATCTAAGCCCCTAATCTAAGTATGATAGATCCATACTCACAGACATTCTTAGATAATGAATGTTTGCTCTTTAAGTCTCTTAAGTTTTAGAGTAAGATACTATGCAGAATAGAGAAGCTATAATAGTCAACCTTCAAAGGGAGTTATATGAAATACCCTATGTCATAACTAACATGAACATTTCATAGACTAATATTTCACAAAACCCCCTGTGTTATAAGTATATAATAACCCTAAAAATACAACTAAAATCAAGTAATGGCTGGTTCTCACTTGCTTCCAATTCTCAAAAAGAAAAAAAATAGAAGCAACAAAATAAGTTAAAAGAAAAAAGAGAAGACTTTGGTTGTCAAGTGAGAATCTAAGAGCCAAGATTCACATTGGTGAGTTACTCATTACTACAGGGGCCTCAAATCTCAAGTGACAGAAACTATTTAATAGGCTCAGCCTATTAAATCCCATCAAAATGAAGAAGCTTATACGGTTTACTCTTTCCTCCAGAGATTGAGGAGATACCCTTTAAAAATGCATCCACAGGTTAAAGTATGGGTCACTCTCCAAGAAAACTGACTGCCTTGACTGTGATACATCAACACCTAAAGCTAGGAATGCTGAATTATTAAGTCATGTGCTCAGGGACTTTCTGGTTTTATAAAAGAAATTGCTTCTGTTTATGAGGATCGTTTTGTGTCCTTAGCCTCAAGCTAACCTTCTTTTTCAGATTTCACAGCAAAATGCCCTGAAAGAAGAGCTTAGGACTTTCTAATTTTACTGTGCAATGTTGAATTGATGCTGACAGGTCAGGGAGGTTGCACCAGAGTAATGCTTCTCAGTGAGGTATTCTTATAACCCCTGATCCAGTTCCTTACTTGAAAGTTCTTCTTGGTGCATAGCTAGAGAGAAACAGAAGGTTCTAGACATGTGAATAAGTGTTGTAAGACAAAAGTACATGACTTTCCAGGTACGCAACAGATCTAGATGACTAATGACCTTCAACTTACATGACCAAGCCATACCTTCACCATGATTTTGATCTTCGATAGCCAACTGCCTATTTAACATTTCTGATTGGATGCCTAATCAGTATCTCAAACTAATATCAACCAAAATGGAACTCTTGATCTTCTTCTCTCCATTCCTTTTTCTGTTAATAAACCCCTTTTCAAGTTATTCTGATCAAGCCCACAGTGTCATCATTAAAGCTCTTTCCCTCTCAAACTCCCCCCACCCTGTACAATTCATCAGTAGCCCCTATCAGTGCTGTGTTCACCTGCATCCTCAATAGGACCACACTTCCTTACCTATACTACAGGGCATGCACATTCAGGTGGGCAAGGCATCTTACCTGCATTGTGGGAAAGGTCTTCCTGATGCAACCTTCTTCCCTCTTTGTATTTCTCACACAACAGCCAAGCATTTTTCACAAAGATAAATTGGGCCTCAAATGGCTAAAAATGCTGTAGTAGCTGCCCACCTCACTTGGAATAAAATCTAAAATATTTTTAGAACCTACAAAGCCCTATACAATGCGGCTCTTGGCCACTTCACTGAGCTGGTCCCTACTACCCCCTTGCTCCACACCCGTCCCTCAAGCTCCTGGGCTGACCTTCTATCACACCAGGAACAGTTGCCTCGGGGGCTCTGGGAAGGCTCTTCTACACTTACCCAAAACTCATTCTCACACTCTATGGTGGTCTCTGAAATTCAGAAATATCCTCCCTGACCATCTCATCTGAAGTAGAAGCTCCCAGTCACTCTGTCTCTTTACATGATTTCTTAAATGACTTTTAAGCATTTATCACCACCTGACACAAAATTACAATTTTTTTTCTACAGTTGCATTCGTTTCCCATAATAGGACTGCCATAACTAAGTATCACAAACTGGGTGGTTTAAGCAACAGAAAATTATTCTGTCACCATTCACCATTCTGAACACCAGAAGTTGGAAATCAAGGTATTGGAAGCATTGGTTCCTTCTAGCAGCTCAGAAGAATATTTTATCAGAAGTTAGGCAAGAATAAATTCTTCCCGATAATGACCAGTAATCCTTGGGGTTCATTGGCTTGTAAATGCATCAGACCAAGCTGCACCTTCATCTTTACATGGTGTTCTTCCTACATGTCTTTGACTTCATGTGGTCATCTTTTTATAAGGACACAGATCAGATCAGATTAGAGGCCAGCATTACTCCACCATGATCTCACTTTAATTTAATGAGTTACCTCTGCAATGATCCTATTTCCAAATAAGGTAACATTCTGTGGTACTAAGGGTTAGGATGTTCATATATCTTTCGGGGGGAACACAATTCAACCTTTAACAATAGCTGTCAGTCTCCTCCTCCCACCAAAATGTAAGCTTTAAGAGAGCCATGAGGGACTCATTGACTTTCTTCCCATCTAATTCCCTGAAACAGCACTCAGGAGGTAAATGGCACTTCATAAATATCTGTTGAACTGAAACACAGGATAATGGATACAGAGACAGCCTTAATGAAGAGCAGGCTCAGCTCAGTTCAGCTGAATTATGTTGTTTCTATACTGTCCAGGACTTGAACCTACCAATTTAGTCCCATCTTTTCTTAGAGCATCTTTGCACCTGCTCTTCCCACTTCCTAGAAAACTATTCTCTAGATTTTTGCATGATTAGCTTTTTTTCATTTCTCCCATCTCAGAACAAACAACACTTCCCAAAGTAGGCTTTCTCTGTCCATCAATCTCTCATGGCCCTAGACCCAGTCTCCATTATTAAACCTGTATTAAGCTCTCTACATATCACATCTGAGCTATAATAGAATTCTTATTAATAATTAGAAAGTCAAAACACCAACATACCCATGGGTCTGGCACACCTTGAAAATACTATAGCTATGGTATGACAAGTAGACAGGTATAAAAGAAGAAAACAAGAATCTGATTGCCACCCAGATCATCCTTGTTTATACATTTATTAATCATACTCTCATCTATCTAATGCTTACTTAGTGGATGCTAAGTGCATTCAGGCATTGTTCCAGACATGGGTCTCCGTATTGAAAGAAACTCAGGCAGCCTCTGCTCTCCTGATGCTATGATCTAGTAGGGATTAACATGAGCTGTGAAAGTGGAAGGACAGATGAATCTTAGGAACATCTTTGGTTATGGAAACCTGCACAGCCCTGCTGATATCAGTTTGAAGATGCTCAAATGACCTTTGTTTGGACAAGACTTGCAGCTCTTTGCAATCAGCCTATGTGTGTGGCAGTGGGCATGTGCCTATGAATGTGACATAGGAGGTTAACCACAGAATTATGAAAAATAAAATAAGACATAATTTCCAAAAGACAAAGAATATTTCTACCTGAGGTGATGCAACTTGGTTAAGACAAGCTAACTTAGATATTTTCCTTTCAAATCATGGAGAATTTCCAGCATAAAAATGCTGTAGAAGAGAGAAGAAAGACAAGTTAACAGATATTTTCCTCTTAAATTATGGAGAATTTCCAGCATAAAAATGCTGGAGAAGAGAAAAGGAAGAAGGAGTAACCATTCAAATCTTTAATCCCTCTTTTTCAAATATGCACACTCCATCTGAGGCACATCTTCAATGTCATTTTAAGAGGCTTATTTAATCACTGACAATGATAGATAAATAGGCTTAATAATAAAATAATTTAATAGAGAAGCAGGTGGTGGGGAGGAAGATTCTGAAAAACAACATAAAAGGCCAAACAGATATTTCCATTCTCATCAACTGTTAACTGTTAATGAATAGCTTTGAAGATTTCCTTGTGTTATTTTAATCAACTTCCTTTCAGAATTTAGGTATAAGGATTTGGGTTTTAAATGCTGGCTGACCTTTGGACAGAGAGACTCGGTCTTTTTTTGGCTCAAGTTCCATTTGCTCAGATTGCTAAAAAGTTAAATCCTCTGTTAGAACTGAAATCTTTACTCAGCAAGAAAGGGCATGTTTGTATTGAAATTAGACTTGGCATTTGCAGGAGAAAATAGATCACCAATGCTTTTGTTTCAACAAGCATCAGTAACAACATGTAAAACTGAATCTGGCATTTTGATGATAAGGTTGAGTCCCCACAGGTCTTATACTGTACAGTTTAAACCGGGAAAAGAGTACCAAACTTAAATATATGTTGAGTGTTGAATATGTATCAAGTGCCTCCTATGCACCAGGCACTGTTCTGAAACTATAAAATCAGGTTCAAATCCAACCTGGTCACTCATAACTTCCATGCTTCTCAGCCTCACCATTTCTGAATAGAGCTAATATTGCTATTGTCTTCACTGTGGCTTTGGTTTTGGTTTAGTTTGGTTTGGTTAAGTTTTGCTTTTTTTTTTAATAAAAAATGTTCATATATAGCAGTAGTTGCCAAACTATGGCCTGTAGGCCAAATTTACGTGCTACCTGGTTGGGTAACTAAAGTATTATTGTAACACAGCCATCCATGCCCATTTGATTACCTGTTGTTTCGGTCTGCTATCATACTGCACCACCAGGGTTAAGTAGCTACAGCAAACACTGTCTGACCACCAAAGTTTAAAATATTTGCTTTCTGACCCTTTACAGAAAACAATTACCAACACCTGATATATAACATAGGGCTTAACACACAATAGGTATTCACAAAGTATTAAATTTGGAAATTTGGTAGTATCTAATTGCTCCAGAAAATTTTGCCTGCCTTAGAGAGTGACTGGTTAGACTTCTTGAAGTAAACTACTTCCTAGGCTTACTCTCTCTAGAAGTTCCATACTCGAAGACTTTCCCCCATCAATCACTAACAACACTTAGCTCTTCCATGTTCAACTTTGGAGTTAAACAGCATTCTCAAAGCCTAGTCTATATGATAGCATTAAGTATGTATAATTTACTTTGTCATTCCTCTCAGAAAATAAATTAAGTTTTTAATTAAAAGAAAACAAAAGCAGAGTAGTCATGGAAAGATCGGATCTTAAGCCTAAGATGAATTTTTACTTATTCTTCAAGACCCAGCTCAAAAGTCATCTCCTCTGAGAAACCTTCCCAGATCCCACCAGATTGAACCAACTGCATCATCTCCTTTGTTTCTTGGCACTTAACCTCTCTTTCAATAGTACTAATAAACATCTAAGCTATACTTCAGCTCATTGCCTAAGCATCTGTCTCCTTCATAAAAATTTCAAGTTGAGAGAGAAATCTGATTCCACATAGAAACTTTAAATTTAGAATAACTACATGAACTTGCTGGAAGGGCACATGGGGGAAACAGAGGGCCACTGGGACATGATAAAAGTGGAGTTTTATGATTCATCTGGAAGCTGAAAGTAGAATAGATTAATAGAAAAAGACAGTTGTCAAGAAGATTGGGAGGGCATTCAGGATGCACAGTGTCAGGTATGGCTCCTCAACTGGCAATTGCTGCAGTGTCATAGGACTTGGTAGTTTAATATATGATTAATTTTAGCAACCACATAAGAAACTTACAATAAGATTCATTTGTTTGTTGTTTTCTCAGTTTGTAATAAATCACTTTAAGTACCTGCCAACTTACCATGGAGCTAAATGCAAGGTTGTTTTTGTTTGTTGGTTTGTTTTCACCAAAATATCATGTTGAGACCTATACTCTTATTCCACAGTGTTGTCACCATTTAAGCATTTGTACATACCACGTTATCATTCAGGATAGCCTCTATCATGTTGTAGTAAAAAATAACCCCAATATCCTGATGGTTTACTATAATAAGGGTTGTTTTCATTCTCATTGTGAGTCTTTTGTTGACTAGGAATCACTCAAGACCTCAAGATAGTAGAGCACCGATACCTATATGGTGCTGGTCAATAAATCAGAACCCTAGAAGTGTCTTACACCAGAAATTAATGGAAGCAGCACTTGTAACTTGGCTGAGGGTACTGTTATTTTATGTCCTTGGGAGAGAAAGAGTGATAATTATCTAGACAACTGTACTAACAACTTACATGTGCCTCCCTGTCAACTAGTTCAAAGGTGGCTCATGAGCTGCATAAGAAACTAAGCCCAAAATGTAACCCACTCTCAGTCATCCATGATCTCCATATCTGTCTTTGAGATATTTCTCCTAATCTCTCACTAGAACAAACAATTATTTTTTCAAATATTAATATGTTGAAATCCAATCATCAATGTGTTGGTACTAGGAGGTGAGACCTTTGGGAGGTAATTGGGTCATGAAGGCAGAGCCTCCATGAATGGGGTTTGTGGTCTTATATAAGAGACCCTAGAATTTTCCTTCATTTCTTCCAACATTTGAGGATACAGCACAAAGATGTCCATCTATGAACCAGGAAGTGAACACTCAACAGATACTGAATTTACTGGTACCCTGACTTTGGACTTTCTATCTTCATATCTATGAAAAATCAATGTTTGTTGTTTACAAGACACTGAGTTTATGATATTCTGAATATTCCATTATAGCATCCCAAATATACTAAGACACTTACCACTACCAAAAACCAAAACAAACAAACAAACCCAAACAGTCTCACCTTCCATTAAGGATGGGTTAAACTGGTACCAAAGTTAACATCCAGGGTGGCTATTTAAAGAACAATAAATAGGGATTTATTGGGATGCCTTTGTAAAACTTTCCTATTAAGACTGATAAGAAAGAAAAAAATCAAGGGATTAATTAAGACAGCTGAAATGAGGCAGCTAAGGTGAGTTTCTCCTATGGAGTGAACCAAGATACAGAGCTTCCTCAGCACCCAGAGAGGAAGGGATCCAGCAGCACATCCCATGAGTCTTCAAAGGAGACATAATAATGAATTAGAGAAAAGAAGAAGGAAAAAATTCACCAACCTGTGTGAACTCTTTTCTGCAATACACAGTCCACCACAGCCTTCAGACACAGTGGGGAGTGTGCGTGGCAGGACTTTGGGAATTGTATGCTCCTGCCATGAACTTGCAGGGATTCCTGAGCTTTTGGGGACCTTAAGTTTTCATTGGAAACTCCCTTCCCTAAGGCCATGCTTGCCCATGGAATCATGCAGGATAAACGCCTTGAGCAGCACCAGTCACCATTTCCTAGGAATTCAACTCTAGCCTCATCAGATAAAATATCTCAGCTTTGGGGAAGGTTTGATCCCAAACTCCAGCTAACAAAACTTTCGAAGACACTCCAACCACTCAAGATGCCATGAATCAGTGCGTTAACACAGCACAGGGCTACAACATCTGGAAATTATGAAACTCTCCACCCCCAGGCTGTATATAACCAAAGGAACCCTACAGTGCTTATGTCAGCCTCCTACCAACCACAAATAAGAAGAAATCATCTGCCCAAATGAGAATTAATCAGAAAAATTATTCTCACAATATGAAAAACAGAGCAAAATGAAATTGTTGGGATTCCAGACATAGAATTCAAAAGTGTGATAATAAAATTAGTCAAGGAAAGCCGGGCTCAGTGGCTCAGCCTGTAATCCCGTGCCTTTGGGAGGCTGATGTGAGTGAATTGCCTGAGCCCGCGGGTTCGAGACCCGCCTGGGCAGCAAGACCTCATCTCTACAATAAATCAAAAAATCAGCTGGGCATGGTAGCGCATGCCTGTAATTCCAGCTACTCAGAAGGCTGAGGCGGAAGGATCGCCAGATCCCAGCAGGTCGAGACTGCGGTGGCTGGGAGCGGCCACTGCACTCCAGTCTGGGCGACAGAGTGAGACTCCAGCTCAAAAAAAATTAAAAAAAAAAAATTAGTCAAGGAACTTCAGGGGGAAGTTGAAAACCAATATAAATAAATTTTACAAAAACTATGCAGGACATGGATGAAAAATTCTCCAAAGAGATAGACACACACACACACACACACACACACACACACACACA
>NW_007255019.1:60817-68030 GCF_000164805.1 Carlito syrichta | reverse complement strand
AACCTCTCACTACCTGTGTAAACTTTTCTGGGCCTGTACAACAGCGTTACCCTGGTGGCCTAGGATTCCTTTGTAATCACCACTGGGGCATCTAGGATTGCACACTTGTGGGGTGCTCCAGCTCCTTTCCCCTGTACTCTTGCCAAAGGCTCAAAACAGACAAAGAACTTGGGAAATCCCCAGAGCCCCACCCTCAGTCTAGGCTGGCTGGACTTTTCCTTGGAGCAACATTCACAAAAAGAAACCCTACAACCATCATTGTAGCCGACTCTCCCACAAGCATCACCTCCTGGCCAGAGATCAATAGTACAGCCAACCACATCAGATACAATAGCTCAGATTTGGGGAAGGCTTGATCCCAGGTGCCAGCTAACAACACTTTCCAACCCACACTGGCCACTGAGGACACCACGAGACAGTGCAGACACACAGCACAGGGCTGCCACATATGGCAGTTGAGAAATTCACCAGACTACAGCTACACATAACCAAGGGAACCCTACAGTGCCCATGTTAGCCCCCTGCCAACCTCAAATAGGAAGAGTTAGTTTACTCAAATGAGAAGGAACCAGAAAAAATAATTTAGATAACATGAATAAACAGATTGCTCCCACAACCCCAAAAGACCTCACCAACTCTTCAGCAAGGAACCCTTAGTAAAATAAAACTTTTAAAATCCAGACACAGGATACATAGTGTCGATAAGAAAATTGGTCAGTGAATTTCAGGAGAAATTGAAAGCCAATATAAAAAAAAATTTTTTTTTAAACTATTCAGGACATGGATGAAAAATTCTCCAGATATTTAGACACAAACACACACACACACACACACACACACACACACACACACACACACACAAAGCTGAAATTCTGGAAATGAAGGAAGTGTTTAGGGAAGTACAAAATGCAGTGGAAAATTTTAACAGTAGACTAGAACAAGCCAAAGAAAGGGTTTCAGAACTTGAAGAGAAGTCTTTTGAATTAACACAATCAGACAACAATAAAGAAAAAAGAATCAATGTTTCCAAGAAATATGAGATTATGTCAAACATCCAACCTAAGAAAGACAGGTGTTCCTGAGGGGTAAAAGAGAAAGAAGGAAAAAAAAAGCAACAGGTATGTAAAACCTGTTTGAGGGAATAATAGAGCAAAATTCCCTGGCCTTACCAGAGACCTAAATATCCAGATTCAAGAAGCCCAAAGAACCCTCAGAAGATTCATTGCAAAAAGACATCCTCAAGGCATATAATCATCCATCTATGCAAAGTGAATGTGAAGGAAAAAAATTTAAGAGAAGTGAGATAAAAGCATCAAATAACTTACAAAGGTAATCCTATCAGACTAACAGCAGACTTCTCAGAAGAAACCCTATAAGCCAGAAGGGATTGGGACACCATTTTCAATCTTCTCAAGCAGAAAAACTGTCAACCAAAGATTTTGTACCCCACAAACTAAGTTTCACAAATGAAGGAGAAATGAAGTCCTTTGCAGACAAACAAACAGTGAGGGAATCCGTCACTACTAGACTCACTCTACAAGAAATAGCCAAAGGAGTCCTAAATACTGGGAAAAAGGTCAAAATACACCGGAAAAATGCTAGAAATCATAAAGTTGACAAGCTTCATGGAGCAGACACACAATAGAGAAAATAAATAAATAAAGCAACCAGATAAGAACCAGTATGATGAGTAGAATAGTACCTTACATATCATTATTAACTATGAACGTAAATTGACTCAATGCCCCACTAAAAAGATATTGACTAGCGGATTGGATAAGAAAATATAACCTACATATCTGCTACCTTCAAGACACCCACTTAACTCACAAAGACTCCTATAAACTCAAGCAAAAGGATGGAGAAAAATATTCTACACAAATGGAAACCCAAAACAAGTAGGAATAGCCATTCTCACATTAGATAAAACAGACTTTAAGTTAAAAACAGTAAAAAAGAGGGGAGGAGCTTAAGATGGCAGCCGATAGGTAGCGCTGTAGAAATCTCCGTGAAGACAAGCAACAATAGAGACTCTCCACGTGAGTAGGCCGGCACTGGTGGGGACTTGAAAGTCCATCTGAGGGGATACTCACCTGCATCCACCTGGGTCCCCCCTCTGAGGGTGACTGCAGGCTCCCACTGCCCTAAGATTGGAGCTCAGCTCCCAAGAAAGCTGCAGAAACACCTACTGCAGGAACTCACCTGAGAAAAGCCTACTGAATTCAGCTGATTCCCAACACCTGGCACCTGGCACATACCATCGCCTGGCATACCGGACCCGCCCGCTGGAGTGCAGGATTTAATTTTTGCAGAGAGAGCGTTGGGAGAATCTGGAGAGAAAAATACATGCTTGGTGAGGAGCCACCCACCGCTGCCATTTTCCAGGCAAAAATTTGCTTTGCTCCATCCAGTTCCCCCCAGACCTCAACCTGTTGCCTAAGCAACACACAGACAATTACCCCAGGTGCTCCCTTACCATTGAAATAGGAGAGAGACCTAACAAGGCTCTGGAAGGGGCTGCCATCACAAACAAGACAGCCAATCTCTGTGAATGGCAGATCAACTACTCAGGACTGGATTGTGGTCCAGAGGAAATATCCTGAGAGCAAAAATTTCAGAGGGACCTGAGAGTGTTGAGTTCCAGGCGCCCACCCCCTACCCTGATCCAACCGGGGAACAACGGGTGTGGCCAGAAAAGGATGAGGAAGACCTCCAAAGAGATAAGTGGTGAGTCCTGGCTAACACAAACCCCCTCCTCTCCAGCAATCCTCTGAAAGTCAGACCCACTGCCCCTCTTCTTTCTCTGGTCCACTCCCTGAGGACAGAGTGAAAGAGGTGGCTCTGCAGGAGAGACCTGATTAGAGGAACAACTGCGGAGCCTACCACAAGAGGACAGGTTTTTTTGTCTCTGTTTTTGTTTTTTGTTTTTTTTAATTTTCTATTATTATTATTATTATTATTATTATTATTATTATTATTATTGAGTTGGAGTCTCACTCTCGCCCAGACTGAAGTGCAGTGGCCACTTCTGGCTACTGCAACCACGAACTGCTGGGGTCCGGCGATCCTTCTGCCTCCGCCTTCCAAGTAGTTGGAACTACAGATGCGCACTACCACGCCCAGCTAATTTTTGATTTATTGTAGAATTGAGGTCTCGCCAAGTTGCCCACATGGGTCTTGTACCTGCGGGCTCAGGCCATGTGCTCACCTCAGCCTCCCAAAGTGCTGGGATTACAGGCTGAGCCACTGAGTCCAGCTTCAATTATTTTTTAATTTTAAAAATTTTCTGACTGTTTGTTAGTTCATCTATTTTTAAAATATTTTTCCATTGTGCATGAATGTGTATGTGAGGCTTCAAACTGCATTCCCTCCCAATTTTTTTTCTTTCTTTTCTTTCTCTGTTTTTTACTGCTTTTATTTGTTATTCTCTGTTTATGTGTGTATGTGAAAGATTGAGTGTTCATCTTTTAATTTTGCTGTTGGTTTTTGCTCTTTTGTTCTTCTGTTGTTTTTTTTTAATATTCATTTTTTACAATTTAAGAGGTGTGTCAATATATGTGTGAGGTCTGAGGATTCCCCCCACCTTTTTTTCTTTTTTCTTATTCTCCCCCCTATGGTCTTTTTGTCTTACATCATACTAGGCATATGTGTGTGTGTTTAGTTTTCTTGGGGTTTTTCTGTTGTAGTGGTTTGTTTTGTCTCGCTTTGTTATTATTACAGATTGTTTTATGGGGTGTGTTGGTTTCTGCTTTGCATCATCATATAGAGTGGTGGTGGGGAGTGGACTTCAGGGAAAACATACCACAATAAGTGAACATTTTAAGTTGCAAGTAGTATCTCACTACTAGCACCCCATCCACCACTTTACTCGAATTTCAAAAACTGCAAGAGACAGCAAAGCTTCCCATCCACCCTCCTATTTCAAAAAAGAACAAATCCAGAGCGCAGATCGGGGAAGAACAGAGGACTGAGCAAGAATCAAAGGGAAAGCCTCTCCCACTGACAGTGAATAACAGAACGAAAGAGAAAAAAAACAAAAACAAGATATTTGTCATAAATGAGGAAAAGTCAAAGGAAGACCTCAGGCAATTCCAAGTCTACCAAAGACAAAACTCCTGAAAAATCAGACCTTGGTGCCTAAACAATGGAAGTCACCAACAACTGGTCTCAGAGTACAACAGGGATCAGGGAATGGTTGGAAAGAGTGAATAAGACTCAAAAAAGACAAGATGCAACACTGAAAGAACTTGTAACAGAGATTTTGGCAATAAAAAACTTCATCCAGGAAATAAATAACAAGATGACAAGCATGAAAAGCAGAATCAATCTAGCTGAAGAAAGAATCTCAGAACTTGAAGACCAGAACATGGAATTAGCCTGATCTATAAAAACATAGAAAAAAGATTCAGAAAGAAGGAACAAAGCCTACAAAAGATGTGTGATTATATCAAGAGGCCGAACCTATACCTGATTTGTATTCCAAAAGAAGAAAGAGAAAATGAGAACAACTTGAAACAAGTATTCCAGGAGGTAATCCAAGATAACTTTCCCCATCTCACCAGAGATGTGACCAGCCAAACACAAGAGATACAGAGAACTCCCACAAGACATCAAATTAGAATACCAACCTCTAGACACACAGTAATTTGCCTACACAAAGTAGGCACAAAAGAAAAATTATAAAAGGCAGCAAGAGAGAAAGGTCCGACTACCTACTGGGGAAAACCAACCAGAATAGCAACAGATCTATCTGTTAGAAACACTACAAGCAAGAAGTGATTGGAGCTCTATATTCAAAGTCCTCAAAGATAAGCAATTTAAATCAATAATTACCTATCCAGCTAAGTTCAGCTTTGTCAGTGATGGAGAATTAAAATCCTTCCTAGACATCCAATCCCTAAGAGATTATGCAGCTTCCAGAACAGCTCTACTAGAGACAATTAAAAAGGTGCTAAGCACAGAAGGAAAAAAAAAGAATCACTACACACTTCCCAAGAGAACAGGAGAGAACAGAATCAACAGAGAATACAGTGCAACATGAAACTTGAAAACACACCAAAGCCAAAAGAAAACAAGCAAGCAAAGAAAAAAACTTTATAAGAACCTCATAACAGGGATAAGCAATCATATTCCAATAATCAGCCTGAATATGAATGGCTTAATGCACCACTGAAAAGACACAAAATGACAGACTGGATAAGAAACCATGACCCCCATTATTTGCTGCATCCAGGAGACTCGTCTCACTACAAAGGACAGACACAGACTCAAAATTAAAGGATGGAAAATGAGTTTCCAGGCAAATGGATTACAAAAGAAGGCAGGAGTTGTGATCTTAATAACAGGCAAAACAACCTTAGAGCTATCAAAAATTTTAAAAAGATGCAAAAGGAACACTATAAAATGATGAAATGTTCAATCCATCAACAAGAAATATCCATCCTAAACATATATGCACCCAACACAGGAGCACCAGCATTTACAAAGCAACAACTAAATACACTACAAAACATATTGATTCTAACACTTTTATAGCAGGGGACTTGAATACCCCACTGACAGTCCTAGATAGATCACCAAGGCCAAAAATCAACAAGGAGATCCAGAACCTACACTTGAACTTGATCAGATGAACTTAGTAGATACCTACAGATTATTCCACCCAACAACCACAGAATGTACATTCTACTCATCACCACATGGAACATACTCCAAGATCTATCACATTCTTGACAAAAAATCAAGCATAAACAAGTTGCATAAGGTAGAAATCTTACCATGCACATTCTCAGACCACAGTGGCATAAAAATAAATACCAAAATCAACAGCACTTCCCCAAAGATCACAAAGACATGGACACTAAACAGCATGATGGTGAACAACAAATGGGTCAACACTGAAATCAGAGAAGAAATTGGAAGATTCCTAGAAACAAATGAAAATGAAGAAATATCTTATCAAAACTTCTGGAATGCAATGAAATCAGTTCTCAGAGGGGAATTTATATCTCTATGAGCACACATAGAGAAAATGGAAAGATCAGAAGTTGAGAGTCTAACAAATCACCTAATGGACCTGGAAAGAGAAGACCACCTAAACCCCAACTTTAGCAGAATAATCCAAATCACAAAAATAAGAGCCCAAATACAGGACATAGAAGACAAAAATATTATAGAAAACATGAACAAAACAAAAAGTTGGCACTTTGAAAAAATTAACAAGATTGATGGGTCTCTAGCCAGAATGACCAAGAAAAAGAGAGAAAAAGCCCAAATAAACACAAATTAGAAATACAAAAATCAAATCACAAATGGCCCTGAAGAAATACAAAGGATTATCATAGATTCCTATGTACACCTATATGGAAGCAAACTTGATAACCTAGATGAAATGGAGAACTCTGTGACATCACATAAACTCCCCAGGTTAAAACAAGAAGACATTGAGACATTAAATAGACAAATAACAACCCAGGAAATTGACTCTGTCATATGAAAACTACCTACCAAAAAAAGCCCTGGACCGGATGGCTTGCCAGCAAAATTCTACAAAACTGGATGAGCTGATGCCAGTCCTACTGAAAGTATTCCAGGCAATTGAGAAAGACGGCATTCTCCCCAAATCATTTTATGAAGCTCATATCATGCTGATACTCAAACAGGGTGAAGATCCTACAAAGAAAGAGAACTACAGGCCAATATCCCTTATACACATAGATGCAAAAATTATCAACAAGATTCTAGCAAATCGGATCCAAAACCACATCTCAAAAATCATCCACCATGACCAAGTAGGCTTCATCCCCAGGATTCAGGGCTGGTTCAACATTCACAAGACCATAAATGTCATTAAATACATCAACAGATGTAAAAACAAGAAACACAAGATTATCTCATTAGATGCAAAAAAACTTTTGATAAAATCCAGCATCCCTTCTTGATAAAAACCCTCCAACACCTAGGTATAGAAAAAACATACCTCAAAATTGTAAGGGCCGTCAATGACAAACCCATAGTCAACATATTGCTAAATGGACAGAAACTAAAAACATTTCCCCGGAAAACTGGAACAAAACAAGGCTGCCCACTCTCACCCCTCTTGTCCAATATTGTGTTGGAAGTCCTAGCTCGAGCAATTAGACAAGAGAAGGACATCAGGGGTATCCAAATAGGAAAAGGGGAAGTCAAGTTATCCCTCTTTGCTGATGATATG
>NW_007255019.1:60310-60797 GCF_000164805.1 Carlito syrichta | reverse complement strand
AATAGCCAAAACAATCCTTAGCAAAATAAACAAAGCAGGAGGTATCACACTTTCAGACTTCAAACTTTACTATAAGACTACAGTAGTCAAAACAGCCTGGTATTGGGACAAGAGCAGGCACATAGACCAATGGAACAGGATAGAGATCCCAGAAGCAAAGTCTCAATTTCTCAACCAACTAATCTTTGACAAAACCTCCAACAACAACCACTGGGGAGAGGAGGACCTATTCAGTAAATGGTGCTGGGAAAACTGGCTGACCCAGGTGCAGAAGATTGAAATAGGACCCCTACCTATCACTATACACAAAATTTAACTCTAAATGGATCAAAGACCTAAACGTAAAACCTCAAACTATAAGAATTTTAGAAAGTGCAGAAGACACCCTTATGGAAATTGGGACTGGTAATCAATTCCTATTTAGAACCCTAAAGGCCAATACCTTAAGAAATCAGATAGACAAGTGGGACCTCATCAAATTAACAAA